>NC_138777.1:184501121-184646121 GCF_965119305.1 Pelophylax lessonae | reverse complement strand
GGGGTTACCGATCCTGGTATGAAAAATCCACCCCGAGTCACGCTCGGGGTTACCGCCAGGGAGGTTAATCTGTATTAAGTGGTTCTGTGAATAAATGGAGGTCTTCGACTTCCTTTGGAAGTCTGGGCTGCTACCTGAACTGGTCCGATGCTGATGTCGCTTCAGCAGAAGGGATATTAAAATAAGAAAAGAGGAGCCCCCTCCGGAGTGATGCCACACTTGATGCAAGAATATCAATCCTTTATTGAGAATCAAGAATAAACAAATCGAACCAACACGTTTTGGCGAACTGCCGACCCCTTCTTCAGGGCTGTTTGTACATATCAACAGAGATAGGAGGGCTCCCTGGTGGTACTTGTGTCTCTGTTAAGAGCCTTGTACTGAAAGATAATGGCTGTAACAGTACAGAGACTCCTATCCCTGTTGATACATACCAATAAACCTGATAAAGGGGGGGGGGGGGGGGACAGTTCCCGCAAAATGCATTGGCTCTATTTGTTTATTCTTGATTCTCAATAAATGATTGATATCATTGCATCAAGTGTGGCATCACCTCAGACACTGGGGGTTCCTCTTTTCTTATTTTATAATTTCTCTGCATTTGTGCTAGAGCTCTGCCAAGGCATGGAGAAACGTACCTGCAGTATCGGTGGTTTCACTTTAGATGACATTCTCCGGATTCACTTGCTTTCGACCAGATAAGACACCTGCTGAGACCAAGAGGAGAGGATCAATTTCTTATCAGCTGAAAAAAGTCACTAGATGGGTGGCCCTGTCAGCCACCTTCCACCCAACCCCTTGATTTTAAAAAATGAAGGACCCGGGTAGAAAATTGTCAGCCAAATAGCTCTTGATTACAATAAAACATGCTCTGTTCCAATATTTTGATAGCTGGCATGGCTGGCTGTCAAAATATAATAGCCACAGTGGGAGATTTGTCCAGCTATGCCGCGTAGAGTGAATGGAGGGATATGTTAGATTTAATTTCTGTTTAGCATGCAGGTTGTGCTCCCACAAATGGTTTATAGAGAACCACAGACCCTGGGGTGGTATCACGTACCTGGTGCTGGAGACAGGAGAGGTCAGGCCCAAAGTAGCACGGGTCTCCTGCTGGACTGTGTGCAGGAGGATCCAGAGTACAGCTGGAGTGCTGGAGTGGAATCAGCAGACAGGTGGTGCCCGTGAGGTGTTTGCAGGACTTGGATAATGCTGAGACTGGAACGTGGTCAGGTGGATAGCCAAGATCAGGAGCCAGGTGGATATCAGAGCAAGCGTGGTCAGGTGGATAGCCAAGATCAGGAGCCAGGTGGATATCAGAGCAAGCGTGGTCAGGTGGATAGCTGAGGTCAAACACAGGAAGTAATCAGGAGATAGGTCAAGGACAAGCCAGGTTGGTAACAGGAGACAGGAACTGGAATATCACAGGGATAACACACTGGAGGAGCCAAAGATTAACCAGCAACTAAAATCACTGGCAGGCTTCCTTATATAGGCCCAGGTAAATTGCTGGTAGTGCTGCTGGGTCCTAAAGTCCTTCTCCTGGTGTTTGGGCCCTGACAGGTGGTGGGATAAACATGGTTATAGCCAGGGGAGGACCGGGCCAGGGGGGGCAATTGCCACCTGAGCCTCTCTGATGCCCCGTAAAAGGCTGCACTGCTTCTGCCACAGACATGCCTAAAGGATTCCTGGTGAAGAGAAGTAAAAAGTCCCTGCCGCTGACATACTGAGTGCGGGTTGAAAACAAGGACAAAGTGCAGGCCTCCTTACCCCTCCCCCCCCCCCACCTTCCCAGCATGAATGGTGTAAACTGTGTCTGAGCAGAGGCCGGTTCCATGCCCCACTGGAGACTCTTCTGCCCCGGCCAGCCCCAACCAAGCTGACCCAGCTCCCCAACCTCTCCCTGCTGGCCAGGTCGGGAACCCAGATTCAGCCAGTAAGTAGAGAGTATCTGGAGCAGGGCTTAAGCTTTGAATGGGGGTCAGGAGGAGGATTGGGAGAGTGGGAGGGGGAGTGAGGGAAAGTGGGAGGGGGCCGAGTCCCTGCACCATGGGCCTCTGGTTTGTACTTGTCCCCTGGGCTGAAAGTTGCCAGTCTGCTCCTGGTGGTAGCCCAGAAGCAGCAGAAAGACGTGTGTATTTTTCCAAGGCTCAGACCTTTTAACATCTTTCTACTGCATTACACCAAAATAGAATTTTTTTTTAGAAAATGTAGAAGTGCCCTGATCAGTTTTGAAGTTTCTATCTTCTAAAATATTTGCTTTGACCAGCTGATGAATGAGAAAAAACAAACAAGATGTAAACTACAACCTTCTGTATTTAATCCTACTTGTATACTCCTCCCAATATAAAGGTATTGTTTTTTGGGGGGGGGGGGGGAGCATTGAAGCCCAACTCCGAGAAGCCTAAAAATTCTCCTTTGCTGTGGAAATGCACCTGCACTGCAAGGGTAAAATGCTTGTTTAGCCTACGGGACAGAAAAAGCACTTTTACTTACCCAATCCTCTGCTCCCCTGGCAGATTGCACTCCCTCATGCTCTGGCGGTGGACTGTCACTCAGCATCCTCATATCCGGTGCATGATGTCAGAGGACCTTAGACCACCTAAGCATGGGGGAGAAGAGGCTACAGGGATCAGTGTAGCGCAGAGGCGCCTGCAGGAGCAGAGGATCAGGTAAGTATCAGTAATTCTCTTCTTTCAAATCCCCTAGACTGAAACATGCAGGTAATCATTGCAGTGTGGGCACAGCCCTACTGCAAGGGGACATTTTTAGGTTTCCTGGAGTTCAGCTTTGAATAAATTATATTTACAGTCACTAGATTTGGTTATTTCTGCATTTTTTTTTTTTTTTTTTTATGTTACAGTATTTCCCAGAGTAAAATGAGCTCACTAAGAGGGATAACACTTATCAAAGCAATTGGACGGTGTCAGTTCATGGAAGAAATCAAGTAAGTTGTTGGTTAATTATAACAAATGAAGGTGTCACACAGAACGGTGGAAGCATGGAAATGTGAAAATATGGAAACATTTTTAATAAATTGGCGCAGAAAGGAATAGTGAGGTGCAATGAACTGTAACCCATTGCAACTAATGATATGTCAATATACTGGGATATGTTCTCATTGGTTTGTGTGGCTTAATGAACATATTACCAAAAAGATACAAAACGAATTACCGTAAGAAGTAGGCCACACCCCTGTGTAATTCGCACAAAAAAATTGAAGAGAAGAAAAAAGTGGCGTTTTGTAGGCCAAGATGAGATGGCCAGAATATGGTACAACACAGCAGATTTTTTTAAAACCGCATATTTATTGATACTTTCTCATAAAAAGACATGTGCAAACATGCTCCAGAGACATACATACATACAACATATAATAACATAAAAACAAGAATACGAATTGAGATAACCAAGTGGCGGGTCTCAACAAGAGGGATGGAAATGGTCCCTGCGCATCCAACGCGTTTCGCTTGGTTTTGCTTCTTCAGGGCTTAAGAGACCAAAAAACCAAATAGTGTTCCCTCGTGTGTAAAATCATAGGGCGGACGGCAGTTCCCATAGGTGGACTCGAGTAAAAAAAGTGGATTTTGTGTGGAAATATAATGATGATAGAATGGTGGATTACACCCTCTTTATGTTAAATGTGCAAACAAAGTATTGGGTTGCATGTGCATACATATATAAAAGGCACACGCCGTATTAGTGTACGTTTATGAAGCCCCAATACTATAGCGGTAAATAATATAAAGTCATCATATCCACTTCCATAGGGTAATATGTTTCATCCTCATTCAGGATCTTATGTGATTAGCCAGGCAGATAGTAATTTAAATGATATATTCGGGCAGGTACTCATTCCCTTGGACACAGTGGGTAAGGAAGAGGAAACCAGGGGATGCCATAGGGAGCAATAGTGAGCTCCTTACAAAGGATGGTCCTCTGTGCCCGTGCCGAGGCAGCAGAGCCACCCCTGGCTTCCTCTCAAAGAATTGGCACTTTTGAGGAGGGGGCAGCGAGTACCCAATTTTGACAGGTACCTGCTTCCACTTCTGCTCTGGCCGCCTAGGCAATCGGAAGTGAAAGTTCTCCTCTCTTCCCCCCTCCTCCCTTCTGCAGTCTTCTGGGACACATGACAGGTCCCAGAAGACTGCAGGACCATTCACAGTCTACAGCACATGCACAGTGGGCACCCAGTTGTAATGCCGCAAGCTGTCTCAGCCAAGTTCCCACAGTTAAGATGCCAGCGCCGAGGAAAGAAGACAGCAGGTGAACCCAGCTGGGGTGAGTACAGCGCTGGATTGTGGGACAAGTGAGTGGCTGTTTTGGAAAGTCAGCAGCTACAGTTTTTGTAGCTGCTTACCTAATTTTTTCACCGTAGACTGGGCAACCGCATTAAGGTGAACCTGTTGCTTTGCCCTGCTTTTGAAAGCACAAATTAATTTAAAGTGGAAATAAACCCACTAATTTAACTATTTCCCAAAACAGTTACATTCAAGGTATACTGTGAATGGTAACTGTATCATTTGTTTGTACTCTCATCTTAACTGTCAAGCCTTTAAATGGCTGGTGTAATAATTGATCACATATACAGCACCATGTCAACTGCAGATTAACTCCCTAGGGGCTGACAGTACTCAAATATGCGGCCTCTCGATGGGTGGGCCTTGGTGCTGAGCTGCCGCATATTTCCGTATCAATTAGCAGACACAGCTGTGCCGAGAGCATGTGCCCTGTGTGCTCCCGGCACAGTTGCCGATGCCTAACGGAAAGCTTCCAATCGCAAGAAGCAATCACAAGAAGCAATCACCGCAGTCACATGATCATAAACCCCACCTCCCGGCATTTTAAACCTCCCCTTAAAGGGCCAGGAGGCGCCGGTGCAAGGGGGGGTTAAACAGAGTAGAAGATGCCAGCTTCCAGGGCTGTAAAGGATGGGAAGTTGTAGTTCCTCTTTGCAGTGTACCTAAACCCTAGCCAAAATTGTAATATGTTGCAGCTTACTAGTCCTTGGTGAGGTAGATGTATGTGTTTTCCTTTTTCAAGTTTCTTTTGCTTTATTTTCACCAGGCAACCCTATAAATAATACATATCCAGTCCCTGTGGGTATGTCGGTCCTCCACTGTATCTATAGAGGGAGCCATGGTTGTCACCCTAGGCTGCTCTCCTGATATGCTAACCAAACTTAAAAATAGAATGAAAACCCTGTGGCCTTAACCCACGATGTAATGAATATTTGATATGGTAAATCATGTCATCGATACCACCGATGTTTGCTGTATAGATGGGAGGAGTGATATTAGTCCCAGAAAAGAGTGATGGACCCTCAAGGGATGGAAACCAGGGCCACCACGAGTACTCAAGGATAAAAGAAAAACTCACCAGACAGTGTGGATCCTTTCTTGCCTTATGGCAAAAAGATCACAAAGGCTTAGATGGTTTCCGTGACCAATTACAGTATTTACCTGGGTAGGTCCTCCCTCTCCTCCTTCCTCTCGTGCTCCAGACAAGCCTTTAGGGTTTAAATGTGGATATAAATAAAAAAGGGGTCCACATAGTGAATGCTGTAAAGGAAGCTCTGTGTTATAAAAAATAAGTTGATATAAAAACAACTTAGGTACTGGTACAATCAATTAAAAAAACCCCCGTGGCACCATGTTTAGTTGCAAAACGGACCCGCAGACTGTTAGGAAACAGTGTTCTGGGGAGACACGCGGGGAACAGTGCGCGAGCAACCAGCGTGCGTTCCACCTGCATTTTCTGCCTTGCAACCACATAGCCATCGTGCATTCCAAATTGACGCGTTTCATCACAGGATGTGACATCTTCATTCCATTCTCTGAAGAAGTCACATGACGGCAGCTGCTTTCTATAATATTAAATTATTTAATTAGGTAAAAATAGTAACTATAAAATATCAATTAACCTTATTTTAAATTATTTATTATAATTTTATAGCTATACACTTGTTCTTAGCTCACCTACTCACAGTTCTTTTCCTGGCGTGGGTGATTTTCCTTATTTTTTTCTAACAGATATTTTCTGTGTTTGCTGAAAATGTTCTTAGTTTGAAAAAACAAAACGAAGAAAATGAACGCAGCCAATGCATCTGAGGACTGTAAGCTGCAATATATTGCATTTTCTAGTTGGGTTTAGTTATCCTCTAAAGACCCTTCTGTAGAGTGAGCCTGTTACTTTTCACAGTATGGTCAATTCATTTTATTAATTCATTTAATAATTGCTTTATTATCTTATAACTATTGTTTCTGACAATCTATGCACCGCTTTCTCCAATGCACTGGTGGGAATCAATGAAGGAGTGTGCAGATCTTCAAAACAGCAGAGAAAAGTAAAGAACAATTTCTAATCCACAGCGGAGGAAAATGTTCTAATATATTTGCTGAAAATGGTTCTGTTAACTGGATGTGTAACCATTACTGTGATCAGTGTTTTTTAATTGGTGACTTTTGTAGAATTGGTTTCTCAGTGACCCCTTGCGTACAGTGATGGTAGTCAGATGCCACTGCAGATTGGCTCATGCAGCCCACACACTTCCTCGCGGCTCACCCCTGTCAGCTGCTGTTTATTTCATGGCATCGTAGTCCTGGGGCATCTGATGACATCACCAGTGAGGCGGATACACAGACAGGCACTGAAAGGTTGCTATAGCAACTTCCTTTTTAGCAGCAAGTGAAAAGAACATTTTATTTTGTTAGCTGTGAATGCCAGAGCTAATATCCTGTGTGCTGACCTATGTTATTGCCAAGTGCAGGCTGCACCCAGCACCAGGCTTCTGTCACTGTGACTTAAATGTTCCCCGCACAAAAATCCTGCACAGCTTTCTCAGCCATGTGTGTGTTCGGCTTGTGCGGCATTCACTATATTATTTGTAAAAAATAATATATACACATTATTATTATTCCTATTATCTGGCAGTGCCGTGGAAATAAAATAGGTCTAATTCATAAAATCTGGAGCAAAGTGGCAACATGCTCTATGCGATTAAAATAACAGATGCAAACTTAACGGGAAGTTCTGTGATTCGTTTTATCTTTGTCTAGTAACAAAAACACTTTCAATAGAATTTATCAAAACTGGAGCAGCTGTTTATGGCAGCCAATCAGCTTTTTCTTTTCATTTTCAAATGCTTAACTGAACAAGCTGAAGATAGAAGCTGATTGGCTACTATGCTCCAGATTCCGTTTGCCCAAATTTTGATAGATTCCAGTCTTTGTTCCTTGCTGCTGTACAGAGCTAAAGTATTCAGTCTTGAAGCTGGCCTATTTTTACCACACTGTTCCGTGTTCAATTCATAGTTTCTGAATGAAGCATTTGTACATCGGGAATGTGTAGGTGGTAGTAAAATGTAAAGGATTCATTGAATTTGGATCTGTGCTATTAATCTTATTATACTTATTATCTATTAGTTTCATTTGTGTTTCCAGGAGAATTCATAGCTCCCAACTGTCCCTTTATTTGAGGGACAGTCACTAAGTTAGAGCCATGTCCCCCTGTCTCTCCTCATTATACATTTGTCTATCTTTTAGATCTGATTTATAGATTTATGTAAATAAAGGTACAAGTAAACTAACAAAAAGGTTTGTTTTTTTTCTAGACTTTACATCCAAGTTCTTAATTCATTGCTTAGTGTTTAATGCTAGTGGCAAAAATTGTGCATTTTAAAGAGGTTGCAAACCCGTTAAAAAAAAAAAACATGTAAGACAAAGGCATAATGAGCTAGTATGCATCGCATACTAGCTCATTATGAAATACTTACTTTCGAATGAAGCCTTTGCAGCGGTGCCCGGACACCGCTGACATGGCCGACATCTTCCCTGGTGTTTCTTCCGGGTTCGCGGGCTCCGGCACTGTGGTTGGCTGGAGCCACGATGATGTCACTCCCGCGCATGCACACAGGAGCCGCTGTTCACAACACAGTTGCGGAAGAACGGCACGGGCGGCTGTTCCTTAAGAACTCATGCGTCAGTGATGTCATTGGCTGCATGCAAAGTAAATATCGGTACATGTTTAGGAGATATTTACACTACCTATAGGGAGGCCTTATCATTCCCTATAGGCACATGTTACAGGGGAAGCTTCACTTCCTCCTTAATGATTTCTTTATTTGTTATGGTCTGCCTTGTTGGACAGACGTGTGTTCTTATATATGTTTGCTTCAAAAGGGGTCTTCCCCAACTGAATATATATATATATATATATATATATATATATAGAGAGATAGATAGATAGATAGATAGATAGATAGATAGATAGATAGATAGATAGATAGATAGATAGATAGATAGATAGATAGATAGATAGATAGATAGATAGATAGATAGATAGATAGACCATACAGTGGTTTACCAGGACAGGTTCCACTCAGAACAGGCCTCGCAATGGTGGACCAAAGAAGTTGAGTGCATGTGCTCAGCATCATATCCAGAGGTTGTCTTCGGGAAATAGACGTATGAGTGCTGCCAGCATTGCTGCAGAGATTGAAGGGGTAGGGGTTCTGCCTGTCAGTGCTTAGACCATACCCCGCACACTGCATCAAAGTGGTCTGCATGGTTTTCGTCACAGAAGAAAGCCTCTTCTAAAGATTATGAAGACAAGCAGACTAAGGACATAGATTACTAAAGTTGTGTCCTGTGGTCTGATGAGACCAAAATAAACTTATTTGGTTCAGATGGTGTCAAGCGCATGTGGCGGCAACCAGGTGAGGAGTACAAAGACAAGTGTGTCTTGCCTACAGTTAAGCATGGTGGTGGGAGTGACATGGTCTGGTGCTGCATGAGTGCTGCTGGCACTGGGGAGCTACAGTTCATGGAGGGAACCATGAATGCCAACATGTACTGTGACATACTGAAGCAGAGCATAGTCCCCTCCCTTCAGAGACTGGGCCGCAGGGCAATATTCCAACATGATAACGACCCAAACACACCTCAATATGACCACTGCCTTGCTAAAGAAGCTGGGGGTAAAGGTAATGGACTGGCCAAGCATGTCTCCAGACCTAAACCTTATTGAGTATCTGTGGGGCATCCTCAACAGAAGGTGGAGGAGTGCAAGGTCTCTAACATCCACCAGTGCCATGATGTCATCATGGAGGAGTGGAAGAGGACTCCAGTGACAACCTAAAGCTCTGGTGAACTCCATGCCCGAGAGGGTTTAGGTAGTGCTGGAAAATAATGGTGGCCACACAAAATATTGACACTTTGGGCCCAATTTGGACATTTTCACTTAGGGGTGTACTTACTTTTGTTGCCAGCATTTTCTGTTGAGTTATTTTGAGGGGACAGCAAATTTACACTGTTATACAAGCTGTACACTCACTACTTTACATTGTAGCAAAGTGTCATTTCTTCAGTGTTATCACATGAAAAGATATAATAAAATATTTACAAAAATATGAGGGGTGTACTCACTTTTGTGAGATACTGTGTATGTGTATGTGTGTATATATACATATATATATATATATATATATATATATATATATATATATATATATATATATATATTTATACACACACACACACATCATGCTATTTAATGGCTCCCAGTCTTAGTCTGTAGGGTTCAATATTGAGTTGGCCCACCCTTTGCAGCTTTAACAGCTTCAACTCTTCTGGGAAGGCTGTCCACAAGGTTTAGGAGTCTGTCTATGGGAATGTTTGACCATTCTTCCAGAAGTGCATTTTTGAGGTCAGGCACTGATGTATGAAAAAAGGCCTGGCTCGCAGTCTCTGCTTTACCGCTTCTGGACCGGAAGGATTTACCCCCTGTATAACCAGGCCTTTTTTTGCAATTTGGCACTGCGTGACTTTAACTGGTAATTGGTCATACATGCTGGACACAAACAAAATTTATGTAATTTTTCCCGCACAAATTGTGCTTTCTTCTGGTGGTATTTGATCACCTCTGCAATTTTTATTTTTTGCAATATACTTTAAATGGAAAAATACCGAAAATTGTGAGAAAAATTAAATTTTCTACTTTTTCTTATAAAAAATATCCAATATAATCAATTTTTGTCATACATTTAGGCCAAAATGTATTTAGCTACATGTCTTTAATAAAAAAAATAAATCTCAATAAGCTTATATTTATTGGTTTATGCAAAAGTTATAGTGTCTGCAAACTATGGTATATATTCTTGAATTTACGCAGCTTTTACTTTCTGACTGCCTATCTCATTTCCTGAAGTGCTAAAATGGCAAGGCGGCATAAACAACCCCCCCTTCCCCCTCCCAAATTACCGCATTTTGGAAAGTAGACACCCGGAGGAATTTCCTGAGAGGCATATTGAGCCCATTGAATATTTAATTGTTTTGTCACAGGTGTTTGAAAAATGACAAACTCTGGTGAACTCTATGCCCAGGAGGGTTAAGGCAGTGCTGGAAAATAATGGAGGCCACACAAAATATTGACACTTTGGCCCCAATGTGGACATTTTCACTTAGGGGTGTACTCACTTTTGTTGCCAGCAGTTTAGACATTATTGGCTGTGTGTTGAGTTATTTTGAGGGGACAACAAATATACACTGTTATACAAGCTGTACACTCACTACTACATTGTGGCAAAGTATCATTTCTTCAGTGTTGTCACATGAAAAGATATTATAAAATATTTACAAAAATGTGAAGGGTGTACTCACTTTTGTGGGATACTGTATATTGCCCAATTGTTTGGTAAAATATACAGTAAAAGATGATCAGCATGCTGCTGTTTACATATGACTCCAGACCAATGCTTGCGCTTGCCTTTGCGCACAAACATGGGGGACAGGGGAGCTTGAATTTTTTATTATTATTTATTTTGCTTTTTTTATTTTATTTTGAGACCTTCCCTTTCATTTTTTTTGTTTATCATTTTTTATTGTTATCACAGGGAATTTAAATATCCCTTATAATAGCAATAAGTAGTGACAGGTACTCTTTTAAAAAAAATGTGGGGCCTATTAGACTCTAGATCTCTTCTCTGCCCATAAAACAACTGACCACACCAAGATTGGTGTGATAAAATGCTTTCCCAATTTCCCAATGGCGCTGTTTATATCTGGCGAAACCATGAAATGCTCGTAGCTTCCGGTATCTTAGGCCATAGAGCTGATTGGAGCCATTCTGGTCTCCAATCAGCTCTATGGTCAGATGATGGAACCACCAGCTGCAGTCTCGGGTTACCCAGTTGGACAGGAGAGCCCGAGGAAACCATGCAAGGCGGCTGGAGGGGTGAGTCCCCCCCCCCCCCCACACTGCATGTAAAAGCAGTCTAGTGGCTAATTATCCGCTAGGATTGCTTTTACATGAAAGATGACTGCTGGCTGTAAAAACTATACCAAGATGATGCCTAAATCTGCAGGCATCATCCTGGTATGACCACTCAAAGTCCAGCAACATACCAGTACATTGCTGGTCCTTGTTGGGCATGTATTGTATGGTTCTTTTTTTTTCATGCAGTCTGTGGGCTGAACTAAAAAAGAGAACCTAACAGATACCTCCATTCACATCGATCGATGAAGAAATCTGTGGATGAAGAAATCTCTTTCAGAAATTGTGTAGTATGCCCACCATTAGACCTCCCAGCATCCACCCAATTCTAATGATGGGCTGAACAACAAAAAAGAACATAGCAGATTCCTCCATTTGCATCGATCGATTTGGATGAAGAAATCTTTGCCAAGAAAAGTGTTAAAACATATATGGCGAAGCATAGGGAAGATCCACCCTCTGTGTCCACCCCATCCCCTATGCTTCGCCATATATGCTCTTTTTTTTTAACTGCGGTGGTGAAATCACCTCCTACAGCACTGCAATAACTTATTTACGTATATGCTGAGAGCAAACACTGTTGCTGTCAGAATAAACAAATCAGTGCTGCAGCTGATGGTTAACAATAAAACACAGTAACAAGAAAACATTACAGTATAACAGTATTTTATAAAGTAAAAGTAGAAAGAGTAGAAAAGTAGAGTAACAGAAAATGTACTTAATAAAACAACAACAATTTTTGGCTTTTTTGTTTTTAAATTAAAAAAAAAATATTTTTTTTTAACTTTTTTTACACTTTTTTTGTAACTGTAAAAAAGCTTAAAATGTTCCAGGCTAGGGTCTCTTAAAATGCGATAGCCATCTAACATCTTTTGAGACCCTGTGTGAAAGTGTGCCCTAGACTGTGTCGTGCTTTACCCTATACTAATAAACTACTAGTGTGTGGTTTGCGACAGAAACAGTTTCTGATGCAGAGACCATGTTGGCCAGGACAGAAGGGACAAAAATAGCAGGTGTCAAGCCTATATCTACCTATACCTACAGACACAACATCTTCTGTGGGGTACTCTTTGGGTAAAGGTACCAGGGAGGACATCCGGAAAATGCCTCTTATGCAGCTGGCTCAATGAATCCGGATTGTGAATTTGGGCCACAGCACCTAGTTTAAACGCAGGTGTTGGCAGGTGTCAAGACTGATCCTGCTAACGCTGCATTTTGGGAACACTATACTAAACTATTGGGGATGCTAGTATAGTTCTGATCAGATCAAAGATATTGATCCATTCAGACACTATACTAGTAATGGAGGTGTTTAGTGTGCGTGTGTGTGTGTCACTGGCAATCAAATGGTTAAAGTGTATTACTAAATATGCAGCGGGCAATCTGCTGCTATCCTGTATTGACGCTAACTAACATTAACGCTAACTGATGTGACACTAATACAGTGATCAGAAAAAAGATCTGTACACTATAATAGTGACACTGTGACAGGACAAAGAAGGGGTTAACTGGGGTGATCAGGGGGTTAAATCTTTATTAGGGGAATATATGGCGAGTACCCTAAACCTGAAACCTAAATCTGGAACAGACACTAACTACCACTAACTTTCTATCACAGTAACTGAAGTCACAAGTGACACTAATACAGTGATAAGTAAATTATCTGTATACTGATCGGTTTTGAACCGAATCAACACAGTGCGGGGGTGGTGGGCGCACGAGCCACCTAGCCCCGCGCGTGACCGACGTACAGTTACGTCCGTTCGTGCAGCTGAGCCACCTTGCTGCAGTAAATCTGCGGAGGGTGGTCGGCAACTGGTTAAACCACTTCCAGACCGCCCACCGTGTATTTACGTCGGTACTTTGACATTAAATACTGGGGTTATGGCAGCAGCTAGCTAGATAACCCCAGTATTGTTTTACACAGCAGGAGATCCAAGATAAATGTTGTCCCGGTTATTTTCCCTGCTTACCGGAGCCGTCGGTAGCGGCGAAAACAATCCAATTCAGATGCACGGATGGGCAGGAAGTCGAGTGAGGGCAAGATGTTCCCCACTCGACTCTCTGCCCCTGAAGGATCAGAGCGACATTAAAGCGGTAGTATCCCGCTTTTTGACACTTTTACCTACAGGTAAGCCTATAATAAGGCTTACCTGTAGGTACAAATAATATCTCCTAAACCGGCACGGTTTTGGAGATATTTACAGTGCATGCAGCCGCTCGCGCGAGCGGCGCATGCGCTCTGAAGGTCCGGGGGGACCTTCAATTATGTTTGCCGGAGCTTGCCGGAAAAATCACTCCTGCGCGCATCCGCGGGAGTGACGTCATCGCGGCTCCGCCAATCATCGCGCCGGAGCCGTCTCTTCCGGCCAATCAGCGCGCTGGAGCCGCCGAACCCGGAAGAGACGGCGAGGGATCATGGCAGCGCCCGCAGCGATGTCCGGGGGTCCGTGTCGGGGCTTCGTTTTAAGGTAAGTTATACATAATGGGCTAGTATGCGATGCTAGCTCAGTATGCCTTTGTCTTGCAGGTTTTTTTGTCAGCATACCAAGACATTTTGGACAATTTCAAGCTCCCAACTTTGTGGGAACAGTTTGGGGATGGCCCCTTTCCTGTTCCAGCATGACTGCGCACCAGTGAACAAAGCAAGGTCCATAAAGACATGGATGAGCGAGTTTGGGTTGGAGAAACTTGACTGGCCTGCATAGAGTCCTGACCTCAACCTGATAGAACACCACTAGGGTGAATTAGAGCAGAGACTGTGAGCCAGGACTTCTCTCCAAAATCAACTAGCTGCTGCCATAACCCTGGTAATTAACGTCAAAGTATGGTCAAACATTCCCATAGACACACTCTTAAAACTTGTGGACGGCCTTCCCAAAAGAGTTGAAACTGTTATAGCTGCAAAGGGTGGGGCAACTCAATATTGAGCCCCCTATGGACTAAGACTGGGATGCCATTAAAGTTCATGTGCATTTAAAGGCAGGTGCCCCATATATATATATATATATATATATATATATATATATATATTTCACACTGTACACAGTTACGGAAGACTGGCTGTATTTCACCAAAATGTTGGCTCATAAAATAAGTATGTTATTTCATCATTCTCCATATAGATATATATAGTAAAGTGCCTACGATACCATTGGCTTTAAACTGCATATATGTGTGTGTGTGTAGTGGTGAGGTGCTTATATGGCAGGCCCCTCAACAGCATCAATACAAACTCCAAAAGAAAGGGATGTGGTATTGTTCTTTCTTTGAATTTCTTTCTTTCAACACATGGAACAATAGAATGAAAATTTCAGGTGTCCTCCCCCTTCCTCTGTATAAATATTATATGCATACTTATATATACACACTACTGTTCAAAAGTTGTAGGCAGTTGTAAAAAAAATCCTGTAAATTAGGAATGCTTAAAAAGTGTTATCAATTACGGTAACACAATGGAAAGTAAATGAACAGCAAATGATGCTTTCTGAAAAACATCCTAATTTACAGTATTTATTTTTGTCACCTGCCTAAAACTTTTGCACAGTAATATATATATATATATATATATATATATATATATATATATATAACAAATTATATCATTCTATAGTGTGTATTTGTCTCAATTGAGAGCACTAAGTGTCATTTCTGTCTAAAGCCTTGTTTCTCTGCTATCAGCATGGATCACTTCTGACAAGTTTTTCTGACACCAAGAGAAAAATGGTGACAGGGGAGGGACCTCCAGCCTCAACTCTGTTCCTGTGTGCTGTGTGGAGGGGGTGTGTTACTTCCCTCCATTTACCTGTCAGAGCTCTCCTCACTGATCTCTGCAAAGTGTAACTCCACCCCCTTTTTTCTGACCTCTCAGACACGCTTTAAAACTCAGCACTTTGATTGGATGTAAAGAAGAAAGGGCTGCAGATTGGTAGAACTTATGTAGGAGGATTTGTTTCATCTCTGTGTATCACATTAGGCCAGTCACTTCACTGAGTATATGTAAGGCCCCTTTCACACAGGTCCATTCCGTCAACGGAGTCCGTTCTGCTCAGTGGGGGATCGATCCGCTGATCCCCGCTGAGCAGGCAGATGACAGCTCCATCTCCGCTCTGTGTGTGGAGACGGTGCTGTCAGATCCCCGCTGTCATCTATGGGGGAATCGGATGAGAACGGACCGCCTGTCTGTTCTCATCCGATCCCATCCGATCCGCCGGACGGATGGAAAATAGGGTTTCCATCCATCCGGATTTCACGGACAGGGTCGTACCAGATAGCAGCGGGTGTCTCCGCTGACATCCGCCGCTCCATAGGGATGCATGGAGCATCCGATCCAGTCCGCCTGAAAAACTGACAGGAGGATCGGATCGCCTGTGTGAAAGGGGCCTAAGGGTTTACACTTTAAAAAAGGCCAGCAGTATCTGGAAGACGAGTGTTCTGTATTGCTTTACTCTGTTCTCTCAGTGTACACAAGTACAGGTAGTAGTAGGGGGATTAGTGAATCCTCATCTGTATAAAGGATAATAAGACCTTCACATGGGCTTCAGCTTGCATAACATCAGTGTATACAACAGGCTTTCACTAAGATTCAGACAAGCATTCTGCAAGATTCAAGCAGTACTAAAGCTTAGTGAAGCCCGAAAGCTGCTTGTTTAATGTGGTAGTCAGAATTACCATCAAGATCAGTTTTTAAAGATTTGCAAGAGTTGATGTTAGCGCACAAGGTAAACTAAATACAACTAAAATACAACTAAATAATTATCAATAATAATAATAATCAACTAAATACATTAAACACAATTCATAAGTCCATTATAGAAAGTCCATAAAAAGTATCCAGAAGAAGGGTGAGTGCACCTGTAAATTTGGGGGGGAGGACTTGATCAGTAACATGCACTGAGGGCAAAGTGGGCTCTTCTGCAGAGTAAGGTCAACTCTGTGAGTGAGATACAAAGGAAAAAACGAGAAAAGTGCCTGTAAATGCAGTAATTTTAATTGGTCAAACACAAGCACAAGTGCAAACTCACATAAGCAAAGGAAATGAGGGCTCATCTGAATGCTGGAAGCCCAATGGCTGTCGTATCAATGAAAGTGCACAGGGTCCCAGGTATGTCGGCCGAGATGGCTCAAGAGACGGGAGGAGTTACGGCTTGCCTACAGCTTCTGGATGCGGTATCACAGAGGATCAGCCTGGAACGCAACGTTGAGCATCACCAAAGGGCGGAAGGGGAAAACACGTTTCAGAGCATGCACAGGGCCCCAACTGGTTATGCGCACTACTTTACCAGCATTCAGATGAGCCTTCATTTCCTTTGCTTATATGAGTTTGCACTTGTGCTTATGATTGACCTATTAAAATTATTACACATAGAGTCGCTTTTCTAGTTTTTTCCTTAGTTTTTAAAGATTTAGTTCACCTTTTAGAAAAAATAAAAAGGTGAACTACCACTCTACACCCTCCCCACACCCCCACTCCCTGCTGTAATTACCTTCATGGGTAAAGAGCTGTAAGTGCTGGCCTGGGAATTTAAAAGCCCGCTCTTTTTCCTCTTTTTGCAGGACTTCAATCAGGCATCAGAGTGAATCTGATTGGTACAGTGCCTTGCGAAAGTATTCGGCCCCCTTGAACTTTGCGACCTTTTGCCACATTTCAGGCTTCAAACATAAAGATATAAAACTGTAATTTTTTGTGAAGAATCAACAAGAAGTGGGACACAGTCATGAAGTGGAACAAAATTTATTGGGTATTTCAAACTTTTTTAACAAATAAAAAACTGAAAAATTGGGCGTGCAAAATTATTCAACCCCCTTAAGTTAATACCTTCTAGCGCCCCCTTTTGCTGCGATTACAGCTGTAAGTCGCTTGGGGTATGTCTCTATCAGTTTTGCACATCGAGAGACTGAAATTTTTGCCCATTCCTCCTTGCAAAACAGCTCGAGCTCAGTGAGGTTGGATGGAGAGCGTTTGTGAACAGCGGTTTTCAGTTCTTTCCACAGAATCTCGATTGGATTCAGGTCTGGACTTTAACTTGGCCATTCTAACACCTGGATATGTTTATTTGTGAACCATTCCATTGTAGATTTTGCTTTATGTTTTGGATCATTGTCTTGTTGGAAGACAAATCTCCGTCCCAGTCTCAGGTCTTTTGCAGACTACATCAGGTTTTCTTCCAGAATGGTCCTGTATTTGGCTCCATCCATCTTCCCATAAATTTTAACCATCTTCCCTGTCTCTGCTGAAGAAAAGCAGGCCCAAACCATGATGCTGCCACCACCATGTTTGACAGTGGGGATGGTGTGTTCAGGGTGATGAGCTGTGTTGCTTTCCCACCTCAGTCTCCCACTGAGTCTCCCACCTCAGCTGTAGATCTCTGCAGTTTATCCAGAGTGATCATGGGCCTCTTGGCTGCATCTCTGATCAGTCTTCTCCTTGTATGAGCTGAAAGTTTAGAGGAACGGCCTGGTCTTCGTAGATTTGCAGTGGTCTAAAACTCCTTCCATTTCAATATTATCACTTGCACAGTGCTCCTTGGGATGTTTAAAGCTTGGGAAATTTTTTTGTATCCAAATCCGGCTTTAAACTTCTCCACAACAGTATCTTGGACCTGCCTGGGGTGTTCCTTGTTCTTCATGATACTCTCTGCGCTTTAAACGGACCTCTGAGACTATCACAGTGCAGGTGCATTTATATGGAGACTTGATTACACACAGGTGGATTCTATTTATCATCATTAGTCATTTAGGTCAACATTGGATCATTCAGAGATCCTCACTGAACTTCTGGACAGAGTTTGCTGCACTGAAAGTAAAGGGGCTGAATAATTTTGCACGCCCAATTTTTCAGTTTTTTATTTGTTAACAAAGTTTGAAATATCCAATAAATTTCGTTCCACTTTATGATTGTGTCCCACTTGTTGATTCTTCACAAAAAAATTACAGTTTTATATCTTTATGTTTGAAGCCTGAAATGTGGCAAAAGGTCGCAAAGTTTAAGGGGGCCGAATACTTTCACAAGGCACTGTAATACTGTCACATGGCAGCACTGCCCAATCATAATCACTCTTATCTGTCCCAGAAGTGCTACAGTTGTCCAACACTGAATGCAGACAAGTGCCAAAACACCTGTTTATAACCACAGGTAACCACTGGATGTGCGGAAACATGAGGATACATGCTTACAGACAGCCTTGGCACCTTTTGGCTGAGGAGTCATTAGAGATTGGAACACCTGGAATCTCGGCCGCAGCTTTCTGCAGTAAAATTGCCACATCATGGTCAATTTATCACATGTGAATGAGGCCTGACTCCCCCACCTACCTTCAATCTGATTCGCTACAAAAAAATGGAAGGGATCTGTTCCCCTTCCGTCTAGTGGATTGGAGGGCAGCTAGGTGTAAACGGGCAGCCATTTACACCGACCACCCATCAGCCTGAAAAAAAGGCTGGCAGACCCAAAAGGCCTTGTTCACTCAGGTTTCAGTTTTAAAAAAAATAATTTTCAAAGCTATTTCAAGCTTGGTTGAAGCCTTTAAAGCATCATTTTGGAAAGTTAGAAGTTAAGAAACTAAAGGGCACTCTTGGTAGCGCTGGATTTTTTTCCAATGGCAATTGCATAATTTTTATCATTTTGCATCATCGACTATAATCAGATATGTTTTTCACACACAGGCTACAGTCTTGTGGTCTTGAGGATGTACCTGGAGATCAGTTTGTGGATGCTTTGGTCTCTTGTCACAGGATTGAACACATCAGGTAAATCAACCTTTCTTTCTGTTTTGAAACAAGCAGTTCCGCATTGTCCTTAAATATGCTGAAAGGATATTAGACCATTCTTACTTGTTAGGCGTAGTGAAAGGTAAGCATCTGTTTTGTTGAGGGAAAGGGGCATTTATTTAAAACTTGCAGCCTGTCAATGTCATGGGTTCCCAAAAATAAATCATGAGCAGACAAACGTCAAAATGGATTGCACCAATTGTGACAGACATAGATGGAGTGCACTGCCCATGTGTGGCTTTTGAGGTGCACACTCGTTCCTGTGATGTTTGGAGCAACCATCTAATTTATGGAGCATTCTAATCGCAAGGTAGGATTGGAAAATTATAACTATATGGGAGATTTTCGGCCAGACTTTTGGTGCTGCAAATTAGTTATATTAGGGGAAACCATCCAACAGAGACACTAGTTCTGGTGAGCCTGGTGACAACCAGGCATTCCCTTTGGAGGGATTTTCCCTCACTTACAATTTTGGTTATGAGGCAGGAAGTTAAGGAAAATCTCCCCAACGAATCAGAAATGGCAAAAAAAAAAAATAAATAAATCCTGACGGGTTATAACCCTCCCTTATTATATGTAAAATAAAAAAGAAACATGTTTCCTTTAGTTCTACTTTACGCCTGGTTCACACCTATGCATTTTATAGTGCATTTTCAGTTTTGCAGAAACACACTACAGTCCATTTAACATGGTTTGCTATAGGTCACGTTCACATCTATGCATTTTATGGAAAGGACCAGGAACTTTTTTTTGTTTTTTTTGTTCCATAGACTTCAATAGATCATACTGCCTAAACTGGCACCAATACAAGGGGCTATTACTGCATAAATTGGTACCAATACTAGGGGCTATTACTGCATAAATTGGCACCAATACTAGGGGCTATTACTACATAAACTGGCACCAATACTAGGGGTTATTACCGCATAGATTGGCACCAATACTAGGCTTTATTACTGCATAAACTGGCACTAATAATAGGGGTTATTACTGCGTAAACCTTCACCAATACTAGGAGGTATTACTGCGTAAACTGGCACCAATACTAAGGGTTATTACTGTGTAAACTGGCACCAATACTAGGGGTTATAACTGCATAAACTGGCACCATTACTAGGGGTTGTTACTGTGTCAACTGACACCTATACTAGGGGTTATTACTGCGTAAACTGGAACCAATACTAGGGGCTATTACTACATATACTGGCACCAATACAAGGGGTTATTACTGTGTAAACTGGCAACAATACTAGGGGCTATTACTGCATAAACTAGCACCAATACTAGGGGCTATTACTGCATATACTGACACCAGTAGAGGTTTTTACTAGGGATAGACCGATTATCGGCAAGGCCGATATATCGAGGGCTGACATGCACTTTCCCCGATATATCAGTATTGGCCCCGGAACTGGCCGATATTGCCGATATTTTTGTGATGTCATTCTGCCTTCTTAGGCTGCCTCCCTCGCCTTGGACAGCCTCGTCTGGAGTCAGGACTAGTCTCGCGGGAGTGTATCACAGCCATACACCCACCCGCCAGCAGCAGCCCGGTGCCAGCCACCCACAGGCCCTGTACCAGCCAGCCACAGGCACTGTACCAGCCAGCCACCCACAGGCCCTGTACCAGCCAGCCACCCACAGCCCCTGTTCCAGCCAGCCACTCACCACAGGGTGCCAGCCAGCCACCCACCACAGGGTGCCAGATAGCCAGCCTCCCACCACAGGGTGGCAGACAGCCAGCCACCCTCAGACAGGGTGCCAGACAGCCAGCCACACACCCACATGCCCTCTACCAGCAGCTGCCCACAGGCCCTGTACCAGCCAGCCACCTACAGCCCCGGTGCTAGCAAGCCACCCACCACAGGGTGCCAGCCAGCCACCCACGACAGGGTGCCAGCCAGCCAGCCACCCACGACAGGGTGCCAGCCAGCCATCCACCACAGGGTGCCAGACAGCCAGCCAGCCACCACAGGGTGCCAGCCAGCCAGCTAGCCACCCAACACAGGGTGCCAGCAAGCCAACCATTAAGCAATAAACAAAAATTAACATGTTCAGTACCAGATTTGTGTCGAAAATTGTCTTTATTTTTCAAAACTTAAATGTACAAAATATCGGCCCATATCGGCCGATACGTTGTGACAAAAATATCAGTATTGGTATCGGCCCTGAAAAAAACATATCGGTCTATCCCTCGTTATTACTGCGTAAACTGTTTTCTGAAATTGCTTTAAACTATAAAGAAAAGCTTTTAAGTGTTTTCCTCTTTCTCAGGCCTGAACCAATACCTAAGGAAGAAAGGAAAACTCTTGAAAGCTTGTCCTTCAAGTGTTAGCTTAATACAATAAAAAGGTATCATTGCATACTACATCACTCTCATATTTTGTAACCTTACCTATATATATATATATATATATATATATATATATATATATATCCCTATTTCGTTTTTTTCAGTGGTATGATTTAGTGGTGAACATTATTTGTTCTGACTGTGGTACCTTATGTGCCCCCACCCCCCCCCCCCCATATATTGTTCCTACAGTTGCCACCGGGTGCTACATGTGCATAAATAACTGCTGGTGTATAGCATATATAAGACCCAATATTCTGAGTGCACAGTTGGCCACAGGGCGTAAAGGAATGCTTTGCATTGCTTTTCCCATTATCCTATATCATAGAATAAGACATGTGATTACCTTTTGTTCTAAGAAGGCTGTACTCTGCTGTGCTAATAAAGATCTGTAAATTTTAGCATAAGTGCAAAGTGCACATGAAAAGCATTGTATGGCTTACCCTGCTGTGATCCATGAACTGAGCATTGGAGTGTGGAGCAAAGCCAAAAAGGTATACTTAGAACTGCTAGACACAATCATTCATCTCCTTCAATATAATTGAAGTGCTACAGAATCTGTTGCAGCATAAACAGCTTTATCTGAAAGAGCATCAGTCTGATGGTTCGTACACTTACTATGCAAAGGGTAAGCATTACAGGAGGTTTAGGCCTTCCCAATCTGTGGTTATACCGCTTGGCAGCTCAAATTGTTCGGATGATTGCCTGGAACATCGCTAATTCTTCTATACCCTGGCTGCATTGTGAATCAATAGCAATTAGTCTTGTTCACCCAGAGTTCTTACTGAACTCTGTGGGAGGTTTTATCAAGAATGATATCTACAGAATCAGGAACCTATGTATGAAAATACAGGAATCTTTTATTTAGCTAAGGATTTGCAGTGGTGTGGTTGTCAGCTGTGACATATCAGTGGCAAATTTTTAATTATACTCTCTATAACAGCCTTTCCCAACCAGTGTTTAGTGGAACTCTGGTGTTCCTCCAGAGGTTACTGGGTGTTCCATAAGCAGGAAACAGTTTCTGCCACTCATATAAGTTGCCACTGAAACCAATGAACTTTTAGTTATCAGTAAAGCCCCGTACACACGCACAGATCGTCGTCATACAAATGTTCGTCTTTTCTCCCCGGGATGTCGGTGTCTGTTGAAAAGTGCAAAGACAGCACAAGGACAGCACAAGAATTTTGTCCGCAGAGTTCAGCTGACTGCAGAAGTGATGTCATGTAATGGTTAACTTTCCCTGTGTTTTTTATTTTCTGAGCATGCCCAGTCTTGCAAATCTGCGGTCTGTCGGCTGATTTCTGTACTGACAGGCGAACAATCGTCCGTTCTGGTGTCCGCAGACAAAAATTTTCATGTTTGCAAGAAAGACTCTTGTCCGCGGATTGTGTGCAGACAGCTGTCGGAGGCACCATACTAACACGCGTACAATCGGCAGATCTTTCGTCCGCCGACGTTTGTATGACGACGATCTGTGCGTGTGTACGGGGCTTAAGAGAGGATTCTTTCCACTGATCCCAAATGTAAGGAGCATTCTTAAATTCTGAAATAGAAGCAGTACACCAATGCTAAGGGGTCCAAAACACAACTTTATTTCAATAAAAGTCAGGAAACAATCCTGTTTCCAACATGTTCCAGGGATCCAAAAACACCCCCTTTATTAGGGCTTGATTGGAAACAATGTGAATTGACTAGAAGTGAACTGGACCGTTTTTTTTTTTTCAGTGTGTCCACTATGATTTGGCAGCCCAAACCAGCTGCTGACAAGGTCTGTGATCACACTGAAAGAAATAACTCTAAAGGTCCAGTTCACTTCTAGTCTATTCACATTCTTTCAAATCAAGCCTTGATGAAGGGGGTGTTCGTGGACCAGCGAAACATGTTGGAAACTGGATTGTCCCCCTGACTTTTACTGGAATAAAGTTATATTTGGACCTCTTAGCAGTGGTGTGGGACTTCTATTTCTACAGTGCCGTAAAAAGTTTTCATACCCCTTGAAATTTTCCATATTTGTCATGTTACAATCAAAAACGTAAATTTATATTATTGGGATTTTATGTGATAGACCAACACAAAGTGGCACATAATTGTGAAGTGGAAGAAAAATGCTAAATAGTTTTCAACATTTTTTACAAATAAATATGTGAAAAGTGCGGCGTGCATTTGTATTCAGCCCCTCTGAGTCAATACTTTGTAGAACCACCTTTAACTGCAATTACAGCTGCGAGTCTTTTTGGGTATGTCTCTACCAGCTTTTCACATCTAGAGAGTGAAATTTTTGCAAAACAGCTCAAGCTCTGTCGGATTGGATGGAGAGCATCTATGAACAGCAATTTTGAAGTCTTGCCACAGATTCTCAATTGGATTTAGGCCTGGACTTTGACTGGGTCATTCTAACACATGAAAAGTGTAGGAAAGGTGTAGGAATTACAACAGTTTGTATATGTGCCTCCCACTGGGACAATTGGCTGCTCAGCTGTTCCATGGCCAGGTGTGTGTTATTCCCTCATTATTCATTTACAAGGAGCAGATAAAAGGTCCAGAGTTAATTTCAAGTGTGCTATTTGCATTTGTAATCTGTTGCTGTCAACTCTCGATATGAGATCCAAAGAGCTGTCACTATCAGTGAAGCAAGCCATCATTAGGCTGAAAAAACAAAACAAACCCATCAGAGAGATAGCAAAAACATTAGGTGTGGCCAAATCAACTGTTTGGAACAGCCTTAAAAAGAAAGAACGCAACGGTGAGCTCAGCAACACCAAAAGACTCGGAAGACCAAGGAAAACAACTATGGTGGATGACCGAAGAATTCTTTCCCTGGTGAAGAAAACACCCTTCATAACAGTTGGCCAGATCAAGAACACTCTCCAGGAGGTAGGTGTATATGTGTCAAAGTCAACAAACAAGAGAAGACTTCACCAGAGTGAATACAGAGGGTTCACCACAAAATGTAAACCATTGGTGAGCCTCAAAATCAGGAAGGCCTGATTAGAGTTTGCCAAACAACATCTAAAAAAGCCTTCACAGTTCTGGAACAACATCCTATGGACAGATGAGACCAAGATCAACTTGTACCAGAGTGATGGGAAGAGAAGAGTATGGAGAAGGAAAGGAACTGCTCATGATCCAAAGCATACCACCTCATCAGTGAAGCATTGTTGTAGTAGTGTCATGGTGTGGGCATGTATGGTTGCCAATGGAACTGGTTCTCTTGTATTTATTGATGAAGTACCGTATTTATCGGCGTATAACACGCGCCGGCGTATAACACGCACCCAATATTTGGAGTGAAATTTCAGGAAAAAAGCTTAAATTTAACAAACAGCTTTGAACTCAGAACATTTTTTTTTTTTTAAATCAAATGATATCTCACCAGTGCCCATATATGCAGCCTCATCAGCAGTGTCCAACAATGCAGCCCACCAGCAGTGTCTATATATCCAGCCTCAATATATGCAGCCCACCAGCAGTGTCCATACATGCAGCCCACCAGCAGTGTCCATACATGCAGCCCACCAGCAGTGTCAATGAATGCAGCCCACCAGCAGTGTCAATGAATGCAGCCCACCAGCAGTGTCAATGAATGCAGCCCACCAAGTGTCCATACATGCAGCCCACCAAGTATCCATACATGCAGCCCACCAAGTGTCCATAAATGCAGCCCACCAAGTGTCCATACATGCAGCCCACCAAGTGTCCATACATGCAGCCCACCAAGTGTCCATACATGCAGCCCACCAAGTGTCCATAAATGCAGCCCACCAAGTGTCCATAAATGCAGCCCACCAAGTGTCCATACATGCAGCCCACCAAGTGTCCATACATGCAGCCCACCAAGTGTCCATAAATGCAGCCCACCAAGTGTCCATAAATGCAGCCTCGCAAGCGCAATGTCCAAATATGCAGCATCGCAAGCGCCATTGGAACTGACCTCATTTGTTTTTAAAAAGACCGGGAAGTAGCGCCGAGAGCAGAAGGGGCGGGCCGGGCTGAGAAGGAAGGACGAGCTGTCATAAGAGCAGAAGGGGGCAGGCTGAGCCGAGGAGAAGTGAGAACGAGCGAGCGCAGTCATCGGAAGTCCCGCCTCCTCTGCCGAGACATGTGACGTCTGTCATAGGCGGGACTTCCGATGACTGCGCTCGCTCGTTCTCTCTTCTCCTCGGCTCGGCCCGCCCCCTTCTGCTCTTATGACAGCTCGTCCTTCCTTCTCCTCGGCCCGACCTGCCCCTTCTGCTCTCGGCAATGCTTCATGGCCGTTTTTTTTTTAATATCGGCGTATAACACGCACTGCTGCTTTTTCCTCCATTTTTAGGAGGAAAAAGTGCGTGTTATACGCCGATAAATACGGTAACTGCTGACAAAAGCAGCAGGATGAATTCTGTGTTTCAGGCAATATTATCTGCTCATATTGAGCCAAATGCTTCAGAACTCATTGGACAGCGCTTCACAGTGCAGATGGACAATGACCCAAGGCATACTGTGAAAGTAACCAAAGAGTTTTGAAGGGAAAATGCCCCAAGAACAAGCAGGAACTGAAGACAGTTGCAGTAGAGGCCTGGCAGAGCATCACCAGGGATGAAACCCAGCATCTGGTGATGTCTATGTGTTCCAGACTTCAGGCTGTAATTGACTGCAAAGGATTTGCAACCAAGTATTAAAAAGTGAAAGTTTGATTTATGATTGTTAATCTGCCCCATTACTTTTGGTCCCTTAAAAAGTGGGAGGCACATATACCAACTGTTGTAATTCCTACACCGTTCACCTGATTTGGATGTAAATACCCTCAAATTAAAGCTGAAAGTCTGCAGTTAAAGCACATCTTGTTTGTTTCATTTCAAATCCATTTTGGTGGTGTATAGAGCCAAAAAGATTAAAAATGTGTCGATGTCTCAATATTTATGGACCTGACTGTATTTGCTGTGACCCCAACATGGCTTCTCGCAAACTGTAAATGGGACTTATTATGGCTTTCTTTCAGCAATGGCTTGTTTATTGACACTCTTTCATAAAGGCCAGATTTGTGGACTGCACGACTTATAGTTGTCCGGTGGGCAGATTCTCCCACGTGAGCTGTGAATCTCTTCAGCTCCTCCAGAGTTACCATGGGCCTCTTGGCTGCTTCTCTAAATAAAGCTCTACTTGCCCGTTGTCAGTTTAGGTGGACAGCCATTTCTTGGTAGGTTTGCAGTTGTGCCATACTCTTTCCATTTTGGGATAATGGATTGAACAGTGCTCCATGAGATGTTCGAATCTTGGGATATTTTTTTTAACCTAACCCTGCTTTAAACTTCTCTACAACCTTATCCCTGACCTGTTTAGCCTTCATGATGCTGTTTGTTCACTAAGGTTCTTTAACAAACCTCTGAGAGCTTCACAGAACAGCTGCATTCATACTGAGAATAACTTAAACACAGGTGGACTCTATTTACCAATTAGATGACTTTTGAAGGCAATTGGCTCCACTAAATTTTAGTTAGGGGTAGCAGAGAAAGCCCCGGTTCACACTTCTGCGTGTGCGGGGTTCGCATGTAATGTCGGAGCGCACTGCTCCGACATTACATGCGATCGGCTGTGCGGTGCGAGTTTAGCCATACAGTTTGTATGGCTAAATTTGCATCGCACCCGCAGCAAACATGCACAGGAGGCATTTTTGCAGCCGCATCAGGATCGGATCGCACAGCGGTTCACACTTGTGCGATCCGATCCTGTGCGAACTGCACGATCGCACTGCGATATGCGATCAAACTGGGGGTGTCGTTAAGATTACATTGACACCCCCAGCGTATCGCATATGGCAGTGTGAACTGCCTGGGGTGCGTGTGCGATGCGGGAACAGGCTGCGAATTCGCAGCCTTCTTGATCGCGTAAGTGTGAACCGGCACTCAAGGGGGCTGAATACAAATGCTTGTGACACTTTTCAGATATTTATTTGTAAACATTTTTGAAAATAATTTATCATTTTCCTTCCATTTCACAATTATGTGCCACTTTGTGTTGGTCTATCACATAAAATCCCAATAAAACTAATTTATGCTTTTGGTTGTAACATGACAAAATGTGGAAATTTTCAAGGGGTATGAATACTTTTTACGGCACTGTATTTTTATTACATTACACTAAAAGCCAAGGAGACCGTGGAGATCCTGAGGAGTGTAGAACTCACCTGCCCGGGATACAAATTTTTCACATCCACATCAATACTTTAAAATAGCAATAACAATAACTTTACAGGTCCAGGACTATTTTTCCACTTTTTTCAACTATTGGTAAAACACTGAGCATGGTACAGGCAAATGTCATCTCCTTTGTAAGATTACTCTTAGAATAAAGGTCATTTGTCTTCCTAGGTCTTGGGGTGCTGAAAAAAATAGCTATTTTGAAAGCATCAGCTATCTAGCTCCTTTACGAACCCGACAGGAGGGTGTCTGTTTCAAGGGGCCTGGGGAAATGCATTTTAGCCTATTTATTAAAATATATGTGCTTGTTGTTGTCAGCTTTATCCTAGGTTCAACCACATCAGCTGCACATACTCAACTTTCCTTTGCTCTTCCACTGCTCTGTCCATCTTCTGGAAATAAAAATAAATACCTAGTACTTCTGGATATGGGGAGTATGTACCTTATATCCCTCCCCTATAGGGGTTGAGAGAGCCCTTATCCTTGTGTATAGTTAAATTGTTCACAGGGCTAATTCTTCCTGACCCAAAAAGGAAAGGAGCATAGGGAAGATCAGCATGCGCAGCTGGTTTAGCTGGTATTTTAGTCAACCTTTAGCTTTATCCTACATGAGTAAAGCACAAGTTCACTTTAAAGTGGTTCTAAAGTCTGGGTGTTTTTACCTTAATGCATTCCCTGCATTCAGGTGAAAAACAGCCCACTAACAATTTCCCTCCTCACCCTCTTTAAATACTTACCTGAGCCTGGCAGGGATCCAGCACTGTGCCCAGCAGAAGTCTTCTCACCCCTAACTTCCTCTCCACACAGGGACTCGGACAGCAGCAGGAGCCATTGGCTTAGAGAAACCAGGGGGTGGGCTGAACCACGCTGTAGCTTGGGAGCAAGCCGGCAGGTGTGCCCCCATAGTAAGCTGCCATGGCTAGCCTAAGTTCTAAGACTCTGCTGCCTCTGACTGCTAGTCACAGGAGATTTGGAGTGACATTTGGTGATCTCATTGTCATGATGCTCACTAGAGGCTCTGACATGATGAAGCAAAGCCATGCCTCTACTTAAATTGCCATCTCAACAGAAAGTTACAATGCACAACATGGCATGGTAAGTCAATAATGGAGAAAAGATTAGATGCAGGAAAACCACAGTCAATACAGGGGCACTCAGTCTGCCTTTTTTTGGGCAAAGCTTGCAGAGTTTGGTTCCTTTTTAATGTAACCTCAAAAGTTAATTTTAATAATTTCTATAATATTTGCTGATTATGCTATGATGGTCCTTGCTCAGATACTTCCCAGTATAGGGTGACAACACGTGTCCCTGTCTCCCCATTGTACTCATGCATTATCATCTTGTCACATGTAATAGCAAGTTGCTGAAGCTAATGTGCATTGTACAAGCACTGCAAGTGTGCTAAAGTAACTCAGTTTATCTTAATGTTAGTTTTATATGATCTACTATAGCTGTATACATGAAGTTCCACACATATGTTTTGGGTGGATCTGATTGCTGAAGACTAACCTATGTAGTGTCCTCTCTGTCTGGCTGATATATCACACATTATTTGGTTGATGTACTTATTAATGGGTGCATTTGAGTATAGCATTATAAGTAAGCAAAAGGGGGTTCCCAGATTACTATCTGCGGTATTGCGGTGATGCTTTTTCTCTATGAGTTGTGCCAGTCCAAACTGTATTTTAGGGCCTGGAAGCCCACTTTTATTGAATAAAAAGGAAAGTTCACATAAACATCAGTTGCCCACATGGGGGTTCTTCCACATAAACATGAATAGTCAATTGAAAATGCAGACCCACCCTGCTTCCTTGTCTGCAGCACCGCTACTTCTCTTACCAGTCCCTCTAACTGTGTTGCCCTGCTCTCCTGGTTCACTTAGCTCACTTAGCCTCTAATTGCAGCTCCCTGTTGTACAGCCAACCCCTGCCCTCTGGATAGGGGTTCTCCTGACACCCTAATAGGAGCTGGCCTGACTCCTGGGACAAGACCTCCCATATCCTGGCTACTGGCTGGGGCCAGGTTGACCCCTGGTTGAGACCTACTGTCTCTTGACTCCTGTATTGAGCTCCCCTGACCCCTGGGTGAGACCTCCTGTCTCTGTTAGGGGAGCTGTCTCCAAACTAGGAGCCCTGAGCTATCCTCAGGCTTAAATATATAACAGCCCTGCACACCTGTGTTCTCACACAGGCTGCAGGAACCTAATTAAATCTGGACACGGGTTTGAAGGTTCCATCCTACCCAAGACACTTTGGAACCTTCAAGCTTTAGGCCCCAATTCCAGACTACAGAACCTGGAGGAAACCCAAAGCACGGCTTTCACCGCTCAGTAATGATAGTATGGAACTTTGAATTAGGGCTTATTGTGAAGTTTGTGTCATGTTCTCCTACATTTCCACAGTGGCAGGGCATCGCACTGTCACACAGGTTACTGATAAAGAGAACTGGTTTGGTTTGGTGAACAACTGAAAGACTTGAATAAAAAAAAAAAAAAAGAGGTACTGGCCAGCTAAGTTGCATTTGTGTTACCTGTATACATTTCAAGGCTTCATTTTCAATTTCAGTGGGAGAGTATCTGTAATTCCATGAATCCCTTGTCATGGGTTGCTGTGCTTTGCATATTCTTATTCTTAGAGCTTCATTCCCGTGCAGCTTCCTGCACTGCTTCTTGCACTGCATTGCAATTGCACTGCCCTTGTGATCTGCTGCAGGGGTCAGTTCAAAAGTAATGGCAGCCTTAATGCAGGCGAGTTTGCCTGCCCTTGTAAAAAAAGTGTTGTTGCCGTGCGTGTATATGCACTACTTTTGGTACTGTGCGGTGCAATTAGAGCCCATTCAAAATTAATGGGGCTGAAATCGCATTGCACAGAACTGCATGTGAATTGCACAGGAACCACTCAGAGTTCCTGTGCGATTCACATGCAGTTCTTAGTGTGAATGGGCCCTTAATGAATAAACCTGTATGTGTTGCTGTATTTGTTATTATGATTTTCTGTGCTTTGCACATCCTCCTTGCTCTTACTGAATGAACCTAAAGGTGTTGATTTTTCCATGAAATCAATCGTTTGTGTTTTATATGCAGCTTATCAGAAAACAAATTTGAGCAGCAAAGCTTTCTGAAACTTGTGGAAGGAGTTCAGCATTTTACATTTCTCAGGACAATTCAGTAAGTACATTCTGCTTTCAATGGTTTATCATTCTGCTACTACACCATAGTATTACTATTTGCAGAGTAGATATGAATAAGGATATTGTAGAAAAGCTAAAGAGTACTACTTTAATAACAATTACTAAAGAGTAATTGTCTCTTGAAGAGCGTTTTAGTCTAATGTCTCCCGATAAACCACCTTCCTAGTAAAGTACTCTCCCTGCACCAAGCCCAACCCCTAAAAAACAACCCCACATCATCATCCCCCCTCCACCAAATGATTTGGACCAGTGCACAAGTCCTGACCTCAACCCGATAGAACACCTTTTGGATGAATTGGAGTGGAGACTGCGAGCCAGGCCTTCTTGTCCACATCAGTGCCTGACCTCACAAATGCGCTTCTGGAAAAATGGTTAAACCTTCCGATAGACACACTCCTAAACCTTGTGGACAGCCTTCCCAGAAGAGTTGATGTGCTATACAACATCTTTTTTTTTTATATTGATCTTGGGATATATATTTAACACGTAAAAATCACTATAGCAGCCCACAAGGGATACAATTGATGGTGTCCATATCTGTCTCCCAGGAAAGCTTTGCTTTAAACCTTTTGCTGTACTTAACAGTTGTATCAAAGGCAGCACCTGTAATGTGTTGCATGGCCAAGTAATTGTCACAGCATGAAAAATGAAAATTGTTTTGATCCAGAAAAGCGCATGCAAGGTGTAATTCTATGGCACTTGAACCCAGTTATTGTGGCTAAATACGCACCCAATGCCTCTCCCCCCTTTTTGGGGGAATTTAGGGCACAGTGCTTACTCTTCCACATATGATTGCACTGGCCTATGGTCCAAACATTTTGGATATAAAGTATATAACTTTATCAGAACCCTCCTTAATAAAAACCTGATTCACAACCTGTGGGAGGCTTAACGTGACACCCAATGTCTGACCTCACCAGATAGGAAAGAAAATTATAACCCTTTACCCTTTTAACTACATGCCAAACCATAGCTAAAGCTTGGGGACAACCTACTTTTAACTTTATGGAGGTGAAGCAGAGGACGATGGACACTATGATCCACAAGAAACTTACCTTAGTACTGAATTTTCTAAAGTATGACGTCCCCAACTGTAACCTAAACCTTAATCATTCCCTACAAGGGATGAGCTTATGGTTCAGTCCAACAGCTTTGGACAGCTTCCAGCTGTCAATGGTTGTTAAGGATGCTGGCGGGTGCAGGCACCTCTGAGTCCTTAACAACCAATGACATCAGTGGTCCCATGGGAATACCTAGCCGTGTAAGGAAAGGGGCAGCATAGTTTAAATAAAACATCATAAATTCCCCTCCAAATTTCATACTAGACCCAGAATGTGCATATATAACAAAATTGTAATGCATACATTTTTTATTATTTTGCCCTGACATACACTTTATTCCTTTTGTGTTTCTCTAGCTTAAAAGTATGTGGGGTATCTGACCGTATCTGCAAACCATTGGCCAAAGCACTTGGATACATCAAGAGCGTGGAAGAAATCATGTAAGTTTGTTATGTAAGAAGTTTTTGTGGAATGATGTGTTGATTAGATGAATATTGTATTCATATGCTCTTTATTTAGTTTGATAATTATAAAGTGAAATAAAATGTCCTCATTTATTGGCAAAAACTTGCAAAGATGCATATCTTTATTAGATGATCTGTTGCTTTGTGAATGAACTGCCAGCGGCCCATTTCATACATGGCAATGGCGCTGATAGCACTGATTGATCATTCATAATAGTGAAAAATCACTCAGCGCTGCGGGGCTGTGTATGTTTACAAGCAGCCACAAATAGACACACAGCCGCAGAATTGAATGACTTTTAAATATTATGAATGAGCATTCAGTGCTGCCTGTTCATTCACAATAGCAAAAAAATCATTAAAGGGTTTGTTACCTCAATATTTCATATTACTGATATGTGCTTGCTGTACCATGTACTTATATGAGAAAGTATCCTGTTCTCTTTGTATTGCTTCCTTTGTGTGAAATCCCTGGTGTTCCTGTCAGTCCCTCTGCTTTCCTTTTAAAAACTGTAAAAACACCATGGTCAGTTCTCTAGCTATGCTGGGAACTCAGCCTGTTCTCCAATGATCAGACTTGTCCTGACAGCCCCCCCCCCTTCACAGCCATTCATAGGGAAGCTCAGTGTACTGCTGTTTCTCCTTCCCCAGTTCTTATACAGCTGAGAACAGAAGGAATGTGCTCACTTTCAAAAAGTGGAAAAAAATATTTATATAAATGTGTTAATCTATTCACAAATGTTTTGCCTTTCATTTATATTTCAAACTAAGTGTATTGTTTTACAAGGTGATCATTGACAATCACTTTAAGTGCTGTATACTTAGTGATCTATTTGTAGCTACTTTTAAACAATAACAGCCCTGGCAAGGAGATCACAGCCCTGCAGCACTGGCTGGCAGTGCCCTCTATGTTTACTAACAGTCAGTAGCTTTAACACACAGCCCTGCATCTCTGCTTGTTCATGTATAATAGTAAAAGAACACTCAACTTGGAAATGGAGCAGGGGATCAATGCTGACTGCATCTTCCCCAGCCAAAACACCCATAAATTGGGCTTCAGATTGGGGTGTAGCTAGAGCAAGTATTAACTGAAATAAAGAGGTACTTTAAATCTGTAACAAGGCCACCAATCAGAATGGGACCACCTTCTATATGCACTTGGTCCTCTGGGTGGCATTTTCCACCAACCTACCCCTACACTAGGGATGATCGAACTTTTGAAAAGTTCGGTTCGACCAGAACACCCGAACTTCACGAAAGTTCGGCCCGGATTTCAGAACCCCATTGAAATCAATGGGACCCGAACTTCTGTAATCAAAAAACACCATTTTTAAGCCCTAAAACCCAATAAATGCCCCTAAAAAGTGCCTAGGGTTCTGGGTCATGCCCCATTAACTATTAATCACACAAAAAAAGTTCTTAAAAATTGTCATTTTTGATAAAAAAGCCAATTATTGAAAAATTAAAAAAAAAAAGAGAGATTTTTTTGATTTTTACTTTGGATTTAGTATCTGGGGGGTCTAAAAGGTGTGCATGTGAAGTTTCAGCTCTGTAGAATGTCCAGAACCATGAAAAAAAAAAAGATAATTTTTCAGTAGAACAGGGATGTGGTTCGGGAGCCTCCTTTAACTTTAACACCTATATGATCTTTTTTTCTGGTTCTGGACATGCTACAGAGCTGAAACTTCACAGGTACACCTTTTAGACCCCCCAGACACAAAATCACACAAAAAAAAGTTCTTAAAAATTGTCATTTTTGATAAAAAAATTAAAAAAAAAAAAGAGATTTTTTGATTTTTACTTTGGATTTAGTATCTGGGGGGTCTAAAAAGTGTACATGTGAAGTTTCAGCTCTGTAGCATGTCCAGAACCCCCCAAAAATTAGCATTTTCTTATAATTTTTATTAGAACAGGTATACGGCTTCTCTACGGCGCTTTTTCTTGCATTTATCGGGCATTTTTGGAGGCAGGCATGACTTTTTTTGGATTTAGTGTCTGGGGGGTCTAAAAAGTGTACCTGTGAAGTTTCAGCTCTGTAGCATGTCCAGAACCAGAAAAAAGATAATTTTTCAGTAGAGCAGGGATGGTGGGACCCCTCTTTTACACTTATATGAGGTTTTTTTGGGGTTCTGGACATGCTACAGAGCTGAAACTTCACAGGTACACCTTTTAGACCTCCCAGACACAAAATCACACAAAAAAAGTTCTTAAAAATTGTCATTTTTGATAAAAAAGCCAATTATTGAAAAAAAAAAAAAGAGATTTTTTGATTTTTACTTTGGATTTAGTATCTGGGGGGTCTAAAAAGTGTACATGTGAAGTTTCAGCTCTGTAGCATGTCCAGAACCATAAAAAAAAAGATTGTTTGTATTAGAAAACTTTAAGCACAGGAATATGGCTTCTCTGCTGTAACACCTTGCCGGTTTAATAGCAGGCATTTTTTTGGGTTCTTTGCAGTCAGGAAAAACATCTGAACTTGTGTATAGTGGTACTGTGCACAAGTTCTGATGTTTTGCCTGCCTCCAAAATTCCCCAAAAAATGCCAGCAAAAACACACCTGGGCATTTTTTTTTTTGACGCTAGCGTTTTTTTTGGCATTTTTTGGGGTTCTTTTGAGGCAGGCAAAACATCTGAACTTGTGTATAGTGGTACTGTGCACAAGTTCTGATGTTTTGCCTGCCTCCAAAACCCCCCAAAAAATGCCAGCAAAAACACACCTGGGCATTTTTTTTTTTTTTTGACGCTAGCGTTTTTTTGGCATTTTTTGGGGTTCTTTTGAGGCAGGCAAAACATCTGAACATGTGTATAGGGTGTATATATAGGCATATATGTCTGAATATATACCCCTAGACATATATAGGTGTGATAGTAGCAGAAATATATTACTGTAAATTATTTCATTAGCGCAAGCATTTATTTCTGCTACTATCACACCTATATATGTCTGAAGATGGTTCTGGACATGCTACAGAGCTGAAACTTCACATGTACACTTTTTAGACCCCCCAGATACTAAATCCAAAGTAAAAATCAAAAAATCTCTTTTTTTTTTTTTTTCAATAATTGGCTTTTTTATCAAAAATGACAATTTTTAAGAACTTTTTTTTGTGTGATTTTGTGTCTGGGGGGGTCTAAAAGGTGTACCTGTGAAGTTTCAGCTCTGTAGCATGTCCAGAACCATAAAAAAAAAGATTGTTTGTATTAGAAAACTTTAAGCACAGGAATATGGCTTCTCTGCTGTAACACCTTGCCGGTTTAATAGCAGGCATTTTTTTGGGTTCTTTGCAGTCAGGAAAAACATCTGAACTTGTGTATAGTGGTACTGTGCACAAGTTCTGATGTTTTGCCTGCCTCCAAAACCCCCCAAAAAATGCCAGCAAAAACACACCTGGGCATTTTTTTTTTGACGCTAGCGTTTTTTTTGGCATTTTTTGGGGTTCTTTTGAGGCAGGCAAAACATCTGAACTTGTGTATAGTGGTACTGTGCACAAGTTCTGATGTTTTGCCTGCCTCCAAAACCCCCCAAAAAATGCCAGCAAAAACACACCTGGGCATCTTTTTTTTTTGACGCTAGCGTTTTTTTGGCATTTTTTGGGGTTCTTTTGAGGCAGGCAAAACATCTGAACATGTGTATAGGGGGTATATATAGGCATATATGTCTGAATATATACCCCTAGACATATATAGGTGTGATAGTAGCAGAAATATATTACTGTAAATGATTTCATTAGCGCAAGCATTTATTTCTGCTACTATCACACCTATATATGTCTAGGGGTATATATTCAGACATATATGTCTATATATCCCCCCTATACACATATTCAGATGTCATGTCTGACATCAAACATGTCCTCAAAAAAGCACTGGCAGTGGCAGCCCCTGCAGCATTAAAAAATGCTTGCTGGTGAGAAGCCACATGCCTGTGCCGAAGCAACACAGAGAAATGATCATTTCTCTATAGCGGTCACCCTGCTATGGAAGGGTTTTGTCACCCTGCCATAGCAGTCACTGTCAGTTAACCCTACACTACACTACGGTCCCCTTACACTTAACACTTTCCCTACAGAAACTAAATTTTTGAAGCTAACTTAAGTGTAAAGGAGCACTCTAACTACACTAGATATCCCTTTCCTCACACTAAAAATAGCTAAATGACACTTTTAAAGTAAAATTAACAGAACTGCTTCCACTCTCTTCCATGTCCAGTATAACAATGCTGGGAATATGGCGGGGGCGATCTTATATACTGGGGGGCATATTCACTAATGATTGGTCTAGGGACCCCCTAGTCACTCCAATCACATTCCTAGCATTCTCCTGCCCCCTCAATTGGCTTTTGCTAATGGTTCTGGTCCAATCACGGGCTTTTAAAGCCCATTTCCTGAAGCATTGCATTTTGGGCGGTTCTGGTTGCCGAATTCCGAACTTTTTGGGCAAAAAGTTCTAAATTCGGCCGAACCTCGAACACCCAATGTTCGGGCCGAACCGATGGTGGACCCGAACCGTTCGATCATCCCTACCCTACACCCCTCCTCTCTCAATAGAATTTTTTTAAAATTTTTTTTTATATTATTTTTGTTTTAGTTACATGTTCTGCCGAATTCACCCCTCACCAATTAGATTCTGGACTAGGCCAGAATCATGTTTCTATTGCCTGCAGCCTCTTGGGATACCTACATCATACATACAAGGAGGCCATGAGTATTGTATTGCACATGCGCCATAGTGAATCATTGGGGTGCTTGCTGTCTCTTGCTGGCACCTGCAGCTGGCATCCTGAACATGCTTTAGTGCATGTGCATCACCTGGAGGCTGGCTGCAAGAACCTGGAAGAGACAGCCAACCTCTTGATGATGTCAAAAGTGAAGATGACAGCGTGGGAGTCAGATCAGTACAGAACACCTCTGGATCACTGGGTGTGAGAGTATATGTTTTGTTTTGGGTGAGGGGATGGGGGTGAGTGATGTTTCCCTTTAAGTGTTAGTCTGTAGGGCTAGTACATGTATATATTAGTTCTTAAATTATTAATAATGTAAATATATATATATTTGTTTAGATTGTCGTGGAACAGTATTACTGATGAAGGCTCCTGTGCACTTGCTAGTGTATTTAAACAAATGGAAAACCTGAAGATATTGGAGTAAGTATCACATGGCAGACCAGCATCTGGTAAACCTTATCTATGTTTTAAAGTTTATGTTATACTTATAGCAAACCTATATATAGTGGAAAGTAGAAATGGCACACATCAAGAACACACTTATATTGTTGACCTCTGGTGATCAGCTGTTTTCTCAGATTTTCTTACCAACCTAGAAAACGAACAGAAGAATATGGATATTTCATAAACTTCCTTTGTTCCATTTTTGTGTGTTGGCATCCATATGATATATAAAGTTGTTTTTTTCAGTTTTTGTCTTTGTGGTTATACTTGTGACTATTTGTTAGATTAGATTTGGCCCACTACTTGCCCAAAATGTATGTAGGTATCCCTTCAAATGATTGAGTTTGAGTGTTTCCAGTGAAGGGTACTGTTAATGCTACAGCATAGATGCCATGGTTTCCATTAACTGCATTGACTAATAATGGCCAAAAAATAGGAAATAGCTTTACAATATTAGGCTTTATTTGCAATATATACCAGTGCTTCGGGATGTGAACTTGGCCATTGCAGCATAAAGGAATAATTTGCATGGCTCTGCCTCCTTTCCTACAGTAACGAATAATCCTCTTATTTTATTATATGTGATGGAATGAAGCGTGTGACTATGTACAGTCTGTCCTAAGACGTCTGTAGTGTGGCTACAGCAAAAGATACATTTGTGCACTTCTAACCTTGCGCACAGTTTTAGGGAAAGACCTTTTCCATTCTAGCAAGACTGAGCCCCTGTACACAAAGCCAGGTCCATAGAGACATAGTCTGGTGGGTTTGGTGTGGAGGACCTGGATAGGCCTGCACAGAGCCTTGGCCTCAACCGTACTGAATACCTTTGCTATGAACTAAAACACCATTTGTGAGCTAAAGTTCTGTGTGTAAATGAGATCTTGGGGCTCATTCATATGGGTGCTGTTGCCTGTACAGCGTGAATCAGTGTTTTTAATGTGGCTATTGCTGTGTGCAGGCAGCCTATGCTATGCTTTTGCAATATAGCAGCTGTAAGAACAGAGGACCAGATAATCCGTGTGAATTAGCACCTTATTTAAAATTAAAAAAAAAAAAAATGTTTTTTACAACACTGTTGGGGGGCTTTGGTGAGATATCAGGGGTCTAGGACTCTTCGATTCCTTTCTCTGTAGCCTCAGTTACCCTGAAAATGAATGAACAGGAGACAGGGGCTCCTGTTTATTCATAAACTAAAGCATAGTAAACACTGTTTGCTCAGTTATCAACGAACACTGTACCGATCACTAACTTTGTCCATTCAAAAAAGGAAGGGTCAGTAAATGACATATTACCTGGCCCCTTCCTCTACTTGATCTCCTCACAAACGCCCTGTACCCAGGGCAGCTGGCGGGAAAGGGAAGCCGACAGCACCATGGGAAGGGGTGGTGGGGGGTCTGACACAGTGGCAGAGGGGCACACTGGGGAAATCAGAGACAGGCAGAACTGGGAGCGTGATCCGTCCAGGACAAGCAATTACAGGAAGGATGCCCTGTGTCTTTGTCCCTCCGTGCAGCAGCTAAAAGCCGGCGGGAAGGAGAGAAACAGGCTTTCAGCTGTTGCAGAGGGTAGCACAGGGCATTCTTCTGTAATTGCCCCTGCCACACCGATTTCCCTTGCTGTTCGGGCCCCCTACAGGAGGACTGGCAGCCTTGTCAATAGCTAAGGTTGACAGCTGTTCAAACAAATTATTTAGTTAGAGCTTTTGAATTATGCTTCCTAAAAAGGCTCTACCCAAGATTTTAGCCTGACATAGCAAGCCTGAGAGCAGGCAGTTTCTGTTATGCTGTGTATTTAGAAAAATGTAAGGGCTGTAGGAATTTCATGCCTAAAATTCACACCAGAGCTACATTATCCACTCAGCACAGTGATACCAGGGTTGCTGTTGGGATCTTTAGCCATGCACAAACACTCTAGGGCCAATATGGTCAATAGCCAATTAACTTGCCAGCAAGTCTTTGGAGCGTAGGAGTAAACCTACGTGTGTATAGGGGAGCATGCTAACGCCATGCAGATAGTGGTCAGAATTCAAACCAAAGAACCAATACTGCAAGGCATAAGTCACTGTGGTATCCTCTTTTCATCTCTTACATTTTTTCTCCCAACCATCCCCAAGTAAAATAATCAGGGATGCTGTTCTTTTGTGTAGCGTTACCCCCATTGGAGCCGCTGGGTATGGGTATCTTCCACCCTCCACAGCCAGGCACAAAAATGTTCCACTCACTCTGGAGACAAGAATTAGTCCTTGCAGCTTTGTTTTGTTTTTTTTTTTGTTTTTTTATTTAGGGGGATTAAATTTGAATGGGGAAAGGGTTGTTATGGGATGCCCACTTGATCAGCAAAGAAATCATCAGGGACATAAACTATATATATCCAGTATATACATACTTCTTCGCTTCTATCTCCAGCACAAACTTGCTTGTAGAACTAAGTCTCCCAGGACCAGCTAGCACTGACAAATTGATCCATCAGTCTCAGTCAGATCCAAATGAATGCCTTTTGCAGGCAGAGACCCTTTGGTAGTGTAGCAAAAGGAGAGGTGTTTGATGCTAGCTGTCCTATTACTGTGGCTACTGCTCCCAGTACCACCTCTTCAGGCACTGCCAGCCACCTGGCTGCAGCTGCCCCTTTCACTAGCCCTCCTGGCTACTTTTCCACAGTCCTCCCAGACTGACTTTGCATCCATCCCAGACTGCTTGCACCCAGTCCCTTCAGGCATGCCTCTCAGTCCTCTGACTGCAACACTCACCAGCTCTCTTGGCTGTCTTCCCCCCTGGAGATTCACCCAGCAGTGTTCTCCAACTGTCCTCTCCTTGTTTCCGAACCTCCTGGTCAGTATCCCTCCGTGTGTCATATGAAGGGGTCCGTTCTGCACCCGAGAACCTAGGCCTGAGTTCACCCTTCCCCCAGACTAGGGTGCTTTTCTCAAAGGCCTCCGACAGCCCAACACTCTATCCCCATCCAGTGCCATCTTAAGAGCATTAAAGGGCCCCAGGCAATGCAGTGCACTGGGGCCCTGCCTACACAATCACCCATGAGAATAAAAATGCATATTATCGATAAGGCAATATTTATTGATTGGTACAGCAGTGCCAGGCTAATGACAGCTTCCAAGTTCGGCGGCTGGGTCTGGTGAACACACACACACGGACGGGAGTCAGACTCGACTTTCCTGTTTGTGCCTGCTCCCGTGGAGGTGGACAGGCATTCCTGCAGTTGTGGGCTCCCCCTCCACAACCCAAGGAGCCTGACAGCAACGCAGCGCTGACAGGCACTTGCCACCTGCTAAGTTTGGTGGCGGGATGCACACGGGAGTCGGGAATAATGCTTTGCTGGGACAGCGTGCCCATTCAGTAAGATTGCTCTGTCCCCATCTTCCACCCAAACTCACACTGCCCCCAGCTGTGCTGACCCTGAATATTTGAGGGGGCCTGCCCTCTGCAAACCCATCTGTTAAGGATTAGTCAGGACCCTCAGAACACTCCAAACATCTCCTCCTAGACTCCTCCCAATGGCTTCTGAAATATTCTCCAAATTTTCAGCAAGCAGGGGGAGCTACCAGAGATGCTGCTGCTGAGTCATTGAGCCCTCCCTGAGTCCCTCACTGGACCAAGATTAACACACAAGCTTGGCTGCCAGCCAAGCATGACAATTTATCTATACTAACAACAACAAAAACTAAACTCTAGCAATGCTAGGGGGTGCTACATTTGTATGGAACATTCTGAAGCGATGTAAGAACTAAACTGCCACAGTTGCTGCCTACTCTGTGCAAAGGAAGACTAGTCTTTGCCTAAACTGCTGCATTTGGAAGCCCCATAAAGAAGAGAGTGTCAAGATTGTGTATTCTGGATGGCAGAGCTATACAGTGAATCTCCAGGCTAAGCGTGGGGAAGTTTTTTCACGTGTACTTAACTATATGACATCAGATCAGACATGGCCAAATGCGGGGAATATTCAGAGTAGTGCCCCGCACGTAACCTGTATTACCCCTGCCAAGCTTTGCTATCCTTTACAGTCACTTGGTACACTCCACACAGTAGTTAACAATGCCTAGCAAGAAAGTCCCTAGGGCATTTTTTCAATGGTTCCTATATGGTGATAGCCACACCCCTGTCACGCTGTCCGTTTTCTCCTTTAATCATTGCTGTAGAAACAGAAGAATCTGAGGTGCAGGAGTATAGGAAATATATTGGGGAATATTGGAGATTTGCTTTGCACAAAAGGCTTTACCAATTGGTAATAAGCCATCATATGTTGTTCTAAAACAGCAACACATTCATAAAATTTAAATGAGAAGAAAATGCTTTATAGAAACCACGGCAAAATGTGTTGTGAAAGTGAGAGCTGCACAAGCTTTATATCTGAAATATTGTATTCATCTTTTTTTTTTTAAAGTCTTGAACAAAACAAGATCAAGGATAAAGGTGTAGAAGCAATGGCTGAGGCTTTGGGCATCTGTCCCTACATAAAGGTGATACGGTAAGTAGACTAATTATGAAGACAGGTGATGTATGCAGGTTCTGGAAAGATAGTTATGAATCAAAGCTGAACTATGGCAGATATAAAAGCACTTAGACTAGGGGAGGGCACACAGGGTTGGGAACCAGGCAAGGGTGCTGATTGCAAGTGTGCTAACAAGAAAGAGCGAGTAGAAGGATGACCTCATCAGTTTGATGCTCTTTTTACTGTCTAATCGGGTGAAGAGAGGACACTACTGTCCTTAACTGTAAGTGGTGTTATCTACCTGGCTATGCTGTGTGGTAAGGATGTGTAAAATTGGATCGATAGAAATAAAAATCTTTTGGTAGGTAAAACATGTCCCTTATATGTATTAAATTTGCATATTTAGTTATCTTACTGAACAGTATTGAAATGTGATATTTCGGGCCATTGTCAATGCTTCAACCTTTCACAACACTAATGTTAACTATTATATTGTTGTTTTATTTATTTTCCAGATTATGGGGCAATCCTGTCTCCAAAGTGACACAAGAGAATCTGCGTAAACAAGATCCCAGATTAAACTTCTCTGTCTGAGTATTAGTAATTCTTCAGTCTTCAGTATAAATATTCTTCAGTCCACAGTTGTGATGAGAAACAAAGCAAACACCTCCATTTTCATGTTCGCTTTTGAGCCCTGATTAACACCCTGGCAAGTCTAACATTTGCTAGAGGAGGACTGCAGAACTACTTTTTGTAGTACCAGCTCAATACCTTTCTTGTCTTTGTAATGTAGTTTTTTTGTGTCTTTTGCACTTTATTGCCTATGGGGCTTTTTTTTTTAACATTACTGTTATTCTTGGTTGTGTGACGAAATTTGCACTAACATTTTGTATATAGTATTTGAAGAAACACTGGCAGCTATTTTGTGAATATGAATATACACTGGTCTTTGCTCTGTTTGTGGTTTTATCTGAAGTGTTAATTAAGAAAGGTACCTTTTTACTGTTAATACCCTTGGCATCTTGCTAATGGTTTGGCCTCAAAGTGTTGTAATCACCACATACATGCATTAGGGGCCTTTGTATGGTGCAGCTGTGTATGGGAAGGCTACAGATGGCAACAGTCCTTAGTGCCTGACATGGTAGTACCAGTAAAAGTCTGATATATGAAACCACCAGTTCCAAATTGCTGTCTGAAGGCAGACAATCAATGTTGCACACTGCCCCTGATTTGACAAAAAGCTTGTTCTTATCCCTTCCTTCACTGTGCTTGTCACCTGCAGTCACGTGCCTGGTGATGGAGCCGGATGTGAAGAGGTAGGCGTTCTCTTACACCTCCTGCTCAGTACCCCTGTTAAAGTAACAGGAGGCACGAGAGCCCAGAGGTGTACAGTGCCTTGAAAAGGTATTCATACCCCTTGAAATTTTCCACATTTTGTCATGTTACTACCAAAAACGTAAATGTATTTTATTGGAATTTTATGTGATAGACCAACACAAAGTGGCACATAATTGTGAAGTGGAAGGAAAATGAGAAATGGTTTTCAACATTTTTTACAAATAAATATGTGAAAAGTGTGGCGTGCATTTGCATTCAGCCCCCCTGAGTTAATACTTTGTAGAACCACCGTTCACTGAAATTACAGCTGCAAGTCTTTTTGGGTTTGTCTCTACCAGTTTTTTACATTTAGAGAGAGAATTTTTTGCCTATTCTTCTTTGCAAAATAGCTCAAGCTCTGTCAGATTGCATGGAGAGTGTCTGTGAACAGCAATTTTCAAGTCTTGCCACAGATTCTAATTTGGATTTAGGCCTGGACTTTGACTGGGCCATTCTAACACATGAATATGCTTTTATCTAAACCATTCCATTGTAGCACTGGCTGAATGTTTAGGGTCGTTGTCCTGCTGAAAGGTGAATCTCCGCCCCAGTCTCAAGTCTTTTGCAGACTCTAACAGGTTTTCTTCTAAGATTGCCCTGTATGTGACTCCATCTATTTTCCCATTAACTCTGACCAGCTTCCCTGTCAATGCTGAAGAAAAGCATGGAAAACATGATGCTGCCACCACCATGTTTCACTGTGGGGATGGTGTATTCAGGGTGATGTGCAGTGTTAGTTTTCTGTTACACGTGGCGTTTTTGCTTTTAGGCCAAAATGCTCAATTTTGGTCTCATCTGACCAGAGCACCTTCTTCCACATGTTTGCTGCGTCCTCCACATTACTTCTTGCAAACTGCAAATGGGACTTCTCATGGCTTTCTTTTAACATTGGCTTTCTGCCTTTCACTCTTCCATAAAGGTCAGATTTAGGAAGTGCATGACTAATAGTTGTCCTGTGGACAGATTCCCCCACCTTAGCAGTGGATCTCTGCAGCTCCTCCAGAGTTACCATGGGCCTTATGGCTGCTTCTTTGATGAATGCTCTCCTTGCCTGGCCTGTCAGTTTAGGTGGACAGCCAAGTCTTGGTAGGTTTGCAGTTGTGTCATACTCTTTACATTTTCAGATGATGGATTGAACAGTGTTCCATGATAGGTTTCAAAGCTTAGGATATTTTTTATGACCTAACCCTGCTTTAAACTTCTCCATAACTTTATCCTTTACCTGTCTGGTGTGTTCCTTGGCCTTCATAATGCAGTTTTTTCACTAAGGTTCTCTAACAAACCTCTGAGGGCTCTATAGAACAGCTGTATTTATACTGAGATTAAATTACACACAGTGGACTCTATTTACTAATTAGGTGACTTCTGAAGGCAATTGGTTCCAAAAGATTTTAGTTAGGGGTATCAGAGAAAAGGGGGCTGAATACAAATGCAGGCCACACATTTCAGATTTTTATTTGTAAAAAAATGTAAAAAAACATTTATTATTTTCCTTCTACTTCACAATAATGTGTCACTCTGTGTTGGTCTATCATATAAAATCCCAATAAAATACCTTTAGGTTTTTGGTTGTAACATGAAAAATGTGGAAAATTTAAAGGGGTATAAATACCTTTTCAAGGCACTGTACCCCTCTGTGCTCTCGTGCCTCCTGTTACTTTAACAGGGGTAATCAACGCAGGCAACTTGTTGGGGCGTAAACAAGGCTGCAAACTTTTGGTTGAAGTGATTTACGAGGGGCCGAATTTTTTGGAGCCGGTCATATCCAGGGTCATCTAGAGGATGGCAGAGTTCATTGTCACTGAAGTGCATGAACCGCAAGATTTGTTTTATCTAGTCCTTGCCATGGCAGTAGAGAACACGGGCATATGATGAATTGGGTCAGTGGACCAATATGACCGCAACTCTTTTTAGTAATGCCCATGAGGAGAGATAGGCCCAGTAAGGTTTTAAATTCGGAAACAGTGATACGTTTCCATGCAAATTCTCTGGCAAGTGTCGAATTTGGATTTGCGGCGATGAATTGATCGGCATATAAATTGCTTTGGTCCACAATAGATCTGTACAGATCTTCCGTGAAAAACAGCTTATTAAAAACCAAGGGGAGTAAAATCGGCTGTTTCCACCTGAATTCCGGGTTGGCCAGCGAATGGGGATGGGGGAAGTACGAGTGCTGCCGAAGTGGTGGGCTCCCAATCAGAATTTGCAAGCGCATCAGGAAGGACACTATGGGCTCTATGGGCCTGTCTTCGAATTCTTGGTGGCTGGAGGAAACTACTTGTGCTAGCCACCGCACCAGCTTCAACTGCACTTATGGGACTCGCTACGTCACCAAGTGTTACTGCAGTGCTGGTTTGACTATGACCAGGATGTACTAGGCCGCTGGTGCTTGCCAGTTCACCAGAAGATTGAGCGGCACCTGTACCGACACTCTGCTGCATACGAGAACCCTGCGATTGTTGCACCTCAACAACAGAAGAATGGGGTCTGGTATGCCTGACCTTAGCAGGGACCACTACTCCGTTGTCAGAGCTATCTGTCAGGGTGCCGCTGCTCTCTACAGGTTCAAATACTGAGTGTGATTCTGAAAGTGAGGACTCCCCATTGCTCTTATCTGTCATGATCAGCATCGTGTAGGCCACTTCACTAGTGTACCTCTGTTTGGACATTATGGCCAATAAATTTATAGGTACCTAGTCTGACTCACAGGTAAAAAAAAGCACTTGTTGTCAAGGACTGTTTGAACTGCTACCAAAATTGTAACTGCTAGTGCTAGCAGAGATCAGGCCTTACTGCTAACGCTGCGGTTTAGTGTGCTGTGTATCGAAAGTTACAGGAATCTGCTGATACTGCACTTCTTGGGGGATGAGCGGAGGGGCTAAATGTAGGTGCTGGCAGGTGTTGAGGCTGATCCTACTAACGCTGTGTTTTTGGGAACACTATACTAAACTATTGGGGAAGATAGTATAGTTCTGATCAGATTAAAGATATCGATCTGTTCAGACACTATACTATTAATGAAGGTGTTTAGTGTGTTTGTGTGTCTCACTGGCAACCAAAGGGTTAAAATGTATTACTAAATATGCGGCAGGCAATCTGACGCTATCCTGTATTGACGCTAACGTTAACGCTAACTGATGTCGCCGTGACACTAATACAGTGATCAGAAAAAAGATCTGTACACTATAATAGTGACACTGAGACAGGGAAATTAAAGGGGTTAACTGGGGGTGATCAGGGGGTTAAATCTTTATTAGGGGATGTATGGTGGGTACCCTAAACCTATTTGGGACTGCCTCTACCAACCACTAACTGCCTCTCACACTAACTGAAGTCACAGGTGACGCTAATACAGTGATCAGTAAATTATCTGTATACTGTATATAGTGACACTGTGACAGGGAGTGAAAGGGTTAACTGGGGGGTGATCAGGGGGTTAAATATGTTCCCAGGTGTACTGGTGTCAATGTAGTGCTTGTGTACTCACAGTTCATGCTCTCTTCTCTCACGCTGGAGCCAAACAGGGCTTCAGGAGAGAAGATTGCATAAGTGCCTGTGTTTACATTATTCAGGCACAGGACATTCTGCAATCACCAGGTCCAGGCCAAAAATCATTGATGACTGATTGGTTCTGAACCGAATCAGCACATCGTGGAGACAGCAGGGTGGGCACGCGCGCCCTCTATCTCCTCGCGCAACTAACGTACAGTTACGTTGGTTCGTGCAGCCAAGCCACCTTGCCGCAGTAAAACTGCGGCGTGTGGTCGGCAACTGGTTAAAAAACATTTGTTCTTTCTAAGACCTACCCAACTAAGGAATTGTGCACAGATATTTACTTTGTCACATCAATAAAAGGGGGCCAGAAAGAAGTGAATGGCATAGTACCCATTGGATCAGTCTTGAGTTAACAATAATTGTAGATGCAGTGACAGATATAGACTTGAGAAAAAATGTGAACACTTATGTCAGTCGGGAGGGGCAGTGCCAGTGTCTAAAAAGTGCTCTGAAAGACAATTATCCCTATGAAATATTCATTGAAAGGTCAAGGAGAACCAACACGTGTTAGGGATCTAGGTTTCCTTCATCAGGACTAATGATGGACATATTTGATATTTTTTTAATATAAAAACATAAAAAATTGAAAGTACAGTAATGCAAAGATAATAATTTTTAGAATAAAAATTAAGACCCAATAACATTGTAGATCCCGCTGTTTGACGGCTGTTGGGCTGAATGGAAAATAGACAAAACAGACGTTGAAGAAACATGCTGCATGTTGCTCTGTCTCTAAGGCTGGGTTCACACTATTTCGAATTGGATGCGGGTTTCCCCCACATCCAATTCCCATGTCAGGAGATTGTGACAGGCTGTCTATGGAGCCGGTTCACATATCTCCGAAGTTGCACAGGAGTCCTGTACGTCTTCTAGTCCATTTCAGGTCCGAATTCAGCCGAAGTCCAGACTGAAATCGGACCTGAAACGGTCAACAGGGATGCACCGGACCCCTGCTGTGAGCCGCTCTGTGCGGCAGTGTGAACTCAGCCTAAAGCTTCCCATACTTGTTACGATACAGCTATAAAATCTACTTGCGCGTACAGCCCAAAGTGTAGTTATGGGGTTGTGTAATGGGCTTATTTAGGAAAGAATTTTGGCTACGCTTTCCTCAGTTTCATTTAAATGAGCATCACATATGATAACATGAGAAAGTGATGTAGCATAAAAGTGATCTCCCACAAAGTAAATGATCTTGTTTATTCTTAATGAACCAACAAAGCAAAAGCCACCTTAAAACTAATCACAGAAGCACAGATGTCATTTCTGAAATGCGTTTGTGAAATCAAAGCTTTTTTCAACTACTGTATATTGCATAGCAATGTAAAATAAACTGTTAAAAACAGTTGTAAATTTCTGTACATATTTTTTAGTACTTTCGGATGTTCTCTGTGATGTGCAAATTGCATTTAAAGAGTAATAGAATTTATTTTTGTGTAAAACAAATTTCACTGAATAATGAATTTGTGCATGGTCTACTGATAATGTTCCTTGTAAAAAAAAAAAAAAATAATAATAAAAAAAAATGAATATGAAAAACATAAGAAGTGATGTTGGCCATTTTGTTATGTTATTTAGCTACATTTCTAAATGCATGTATAAAGGGGTCTCAGTTTAATGACATATTGTAAATAGTGTGTTCGAATAACATGTCCCCCTGTGTTCCCAATTGAATTATCCAGTTTTTCCTGGTGCTTCCCTGTATGTCCTCTGTGCTCTTTGTATCCCAGCTTTCCCAGTGTCTTTGGTTTCCACTTTTTTTTACTCCTTCCTGTGACCCCGTGTCTATTTTCCTTGTGTTCCCTCATCTGTTTCCTACCTCAATGATTCCATGCATTCCTGCCAATGTCTTGTTTCTCTTTATCATCTGCACTTCAGTAAAGCCTCATACACATGATCAGATTATCGAACAATCTTTCCTCATACGACAGAATACAACTTCAGAAGTGATGTCATGTGTTGAATTGTTTTGTATGTATTCTTTAGTTTCTGAGCATGCCTAGTCTTGCTCTTACGATTTTTTTTTTGGACGAAAACTACTAATTAAACGAAAACCGGACGTTGTGTTGACGTACGATAAAGATTTTATAGCCTGCACATCCAGATTTTGTCGTCCGAAATTTCGTAATCGGTTGTCAAAAGCATTGTACTATCAATCCGAAAATCGGCGGATCATTCGTCGGACGAAATTTTACTTCCGATTTTCGTATCGTGTGTACGGGCCTTTAGTTCCTGCTTCTCTGCACCAGTGTACTTTTCTGTGTGTCTCAGCCAGCCCTCATTATCAGCGCCTGTGCACTCCCAGCCTGTATTCCTCCCCTGTGTCCCTGTGTGTTCTAATACACTTCTGCTACTCACTCCTGTGTTAGACCCAGTTCACATATATGGGATGCGGCAGAGTTGTATAAAGTACTCGAAACCCATACTTGAGTAAAAGTAGTGGAAGTGCTTGATCAAAAAGTGACTTGAGTAGAAGTACTAAAGTATTCAACATTTTTTGTACTTAAGTATTGCAAGTAGTTTTTTTAAAAATTTTGCTACTCAAGTACTGAAAGTAAAAGTACCAGTAGTTTTGAAAAAAAAATTGCTACTCAAGTACTGAAAGTAAAAGTACAAGTACTGTGTTATGTAGTTATTAAAGAAAGAAGTCAAAAGTTTGAACATCATATTGTTTTTTATTATTTCAAATGCAGCTTTTATTTATACATACAGTAGCATTTATTTTCGTATGCGCTGATAATACACATGTTTTGAGCTTCATGAAACCTGCCATCTACTGTTCTGGCAGTGGTAATTTTTATAATAGTAACGAGTAACTATGCAGCACAAAAAAAAAATATCGAAATAGAAGTATTGAAATCATCGAAAAAATGTAGTGAAGTAAAAGTAGAAGTAGGAGAAAAAAATTCTACTCTAGGAAAGTACAGAAGTAGTTCTACTTAGTTACTATACATCTCTGGGATGCGGGAACTCTGCGAATCCACTTTGGGTTCCCGAATCGCATTCAAATCGCAGGCAGTTCACACTGCCATATGCAAATCGCTGGGGGTGTCAATACAATGTTAACGACACCCCCAGATCAGTTTGCTATCGCAGTGCAAACTGACAGTTCGGACATGAATGGGATCGCATTGGTGTGAACCACCATGCAATCCGATTCTGCAGCGGACCCAAAAAAGGGTCCTGTGCATGTTCTGTCCGAATGTGATGCGAATTCAGCCATACAATCTGTATGACTGAATTCGCATCACACAGACATTGCAAGTGATTTTCAGAGCAGTGCGCTCCAAATCACATGCAAAGTCTGTCATCGCTATAGTGTGAACCAGGGCTTACTCTGCAAATACAGTATCCCGGTGCTGCAAAGTAGACTCACCTGCTGTTGGTTGTGGCCTGCTGAGTTGGAGGACGGCAATCTAGATTCCACCTGCAGCTAGGGTTGCCACCTCATCCCTTTAGCCCACATTCACATTGGTCCGATTTGACATGTCAAATCTGAGCCAATTGCACCGTCTGAATAGGTGCAACCCCAACTTTATGGTGCCGCACCGATTCCCAAAAGTAGTGTCTGTACTACTTTTGGCAGAGGGCGGGGGGGGGGGGGGTCAGTCAGATATATATCTATTGCAATTGAATTGCCTGTAGGAAAAATAGAAATATATACTTTACCAAAAAAACTTAGTCTTGTTGCCTGAGATGTCACGTTTGTGTAGCCTCAGCTTCAAATGTCTCCCATCAGCTTCAGAACCTCATTAGAGCACCTACTCCCTTCATGGTCTGTTCCATTCTCTTCCGTCTCTAACTTACATGAAACTTTTATCCTATGGGAAAGTAGGCGTGGATTTTGTTTTCCATATGAAAAATACCTCAAAATGGGGCTTATTCGCTAAACTTCTATAACTCTGATATGACTCGATCAATAGGGGGCACAGTTGGCCTACATACAAGTTTGGGAAATTGAATTTAATTTCATTATTTTCTCAAAGATAACATTTTGACCTAAGTCTAGGAAAGAAACCTAAATCTCATGGGGGATGTCTTCATGCCACTATCCTGTCAAGAATAGTATCTGGCTTGTAGGATTGATAACTACTATATAAACATTCCTATAAGTGAAGCAATTTAAGTGGAATTAGTACTTAGCTTTTTACACACAAAAACAAAACAATAGTATACAATACATTCTTAGAACTATGTACAGTATATGCTTCACATAATATAATGACATAATAATATTGTTGCTAATACATTTCTATGAATGATTATAATCAGGGCCGTCTTTAAGACAGGGCAAAAGGGGCAGCTGCCCTGGGCCCCATCATTGTTGTGGGGCCCAAAGCAGCTGCCTCATACTTGCCAACTATCCCTGTTTAAATTCCCTTAAAGTTTTAGTCCCATAGCTGCTCAGCTCTGCCCTATTGCCATGTACAGATGACTCACCTGCAGACCCTGTGTTTACCTGTAAATAACCTGCAATGATATATAAATTGTGTAATATTAATATGTAAATAGCCGCAGACCAGCTGCATTGATATGTAAATAGAGGCAGCATTCATATGTATATGAATGTATATGTATATGAGGTCATATTCACCTTCACTTCTGTTGAATGCTGCCCACTGGGGAGGTAAAGACTTGAAAGTCCTGCCTACAACTGAGTTCATTAAGCCTACCATCAGCCTGTTCTGCAAAGGTAAGCAAATTGGAGGTGGAACCTTTTTTCAAAACACCATGGTGGCACAGCACCCTGAATTTTGGTGGATGTAAACATGCACATCTCAGCAGATACTTGAGGGTGTCATTAACAATGAATGCCACTGCTGTGTACCAGGTGAAGGGCAGCACATTTCTGTGGTGTCAGGAAAGCAATTTTGCATGTTTTCCTGACACAAGAAATGTGAATGCAGTCTAAATGTCTCAGTTACATTGGTGGTCAGTGTAAATCTTCTCATTACATTGGGCTTGGTGAAAAATCATTTCATTCCCACTAGTGGTCAGTGTAAATGTCCCCCTCACTTTGGTTGTCAGTGTAACTTCTTCATTATATTGGTGACCAGTGTATATTTCCCTTTACAGTGGTGGTAAGTGCAGAATTGCCCTTACATTGGTGGTCAGTACAAATCTCTTCAACAATGGTTGTCAGTGTAAACTCCCGCTTACATGGAGGTCATTGTATATTCCCCCTTACACTGGTGGTTGGTAAAAATGCTCCTATTGGTGTCAGTGTAGAAATCCCTCTTTATATTGGTGGGGGGGGGGGGGCGTAAAATCACCCATTGCATTGTGGTCAGTGCAAATTGCCCCTCACATTGGTGGTCAGTGTAGAATCTCCCATCACATTGGTGGTCAGTGTAGAATCCCCCACTATATACTTGCCAAAGATTTCCTGCTTTGCTCTACATGATTCAGAATTTGCCACAGTGTACTGCCTCCTGACTAATCCCATCCCTCCACCACTGCCACTGATCCCATCTACCCCTCAGCATTGCCACTGATCACCCCCTTTCCCCAGCAATGCCACTGATCCCAGGAGTCCTAGTATCCCTAGGAGTTTTCTATCTATTGATGGGTCCCCTCACCTCCCCAGTCCACGGTGTGCACCAAGAAACCAATCAGTGGGCAGTAATGATGTGCACTAACCTCTTGCAATCAATTATTGATCGGTAAGGATGTGCAGTAACCTCTAGCAACCAATAAGTGAGCAGTAATAATATGCGGTAACCTCTAGTAACCAATTAGTGAGTGGTAAGGATGTTCAGTAACCTCTAGCAACCAATTAGTGAGCAGTGGTATTGTACCGTAATCTCTAGAAACCAATCAACAAGCAGTAGTCATGTGCTGTAACCTTGAGCAAATAAACAGTGGGCTATAGTGTGTGCTGTAACCTCTAGCAGTCAGTCAGTGAGCAGTAATGATACACTGTAACCTCTGGCAACCAATTGCAATTGCTGCCTGATCTGATTAAGTAAACTGATTTTGGGTCTAGCTGCTGTTTATTGTGTGTCTCAGAGAAGGGGGAGAGCGAAATTGCATGGGGGGCCCAAAAAAATGTTTGCCCAGGGTCCAATCAATATTAAAGGCGGCCCGGAGTATAATGTTTCCTCAAGCATATTTTAAATGAACCCTAAGAAAAAATATACTGCTCTATTGTTCATTGTGAAACTATAGACAGACAAGAATGACATCCCCCTCATTAGAACCTGGTCTGGCACCATCATGACTGGATCTTATCTTAGAGGGATGTCAGGGCCTCTTAATGGCTAGTCAAAGTCTTTGCTGAGACTTTAAAATTGTCTGTAAAGAAGTCTTACTCAAAGACAATTAACTTGCATTCACCTCATGACAAAATGGCTGCTAGGCTGCCCAATATAACAATATGTATAAAATATTATGTATGGGCCCTATATGACTCCTTTTTAGCCCCAATAGTTCTGACAATCCAATACATAGCTAAGCAACCAGGAAGCTTCTCCAGAATCCTTGGAAAAAAAATCATATGTTTAGTACGCATTGTTGAATTTGATACTAGTGCCATGCAACAAAATGCGAGCAATTATCTGATCGTGTGTATGAGGCATTAAGGAGGGTTATTGTTGCTTCCACAATTCTCATCTAGGTGAAAATTTCTCCCCACCCCCTGCGTGTGTGCAAATGTGCCACAGGGCGTGGCTTCAGAGAGAGTCCTGTGGCACATCTGTGCATACTTTGGTTTCCCCAACCATCTGTGCACACACATGCAAAGACTGCTGCCAGGAATATCTGAAACCTTCCCTATCTTTATGCGTGCACAGAAAATTACCTGCACATGTACAGATGTGCCAGTGCACTCTGCCAGGACCCAAAGGCTGGGCAGATCCCATGGGCACATCTCCACATAATGGTGGCTCGCTCACGAGGGAAGGGCAGAGCCACCTGGTAGACAGACTGAAGTTCCACTTAAAATTTGGTAGCATGAAATGTGACCGCTTTTCCTTTTTCACAGTTATTTGTTCACTCCAGGGAGATCATATCACACTAACATTACCAGAGGGATCAATTACTACTGTCCTGGAAAGTAAGGTGTATATACTTGGAGTATATCCCTTGCGCCAATGGATCAGGGTAAATATATTGGAAAAAGGCCAATTGTATGTGTGTATCAGAATGCAGCTGCTACAGTATAAATAGGAATGTAGTGTATATAGCCACAAGGGAAGGGGCTACCTATAGCGCTTGCAATGATTATGCAATATTAGTGGTGCTAATTAAAGTGCTAACAGTGCGTCAAAATTATAACTGTGAATGCACGAAGGAAGATGTCAAATGGGATGGGTACACCTGAATTGCTGAATTTAAAAATTCTGAAAGTGCTACCAGTGCATAGGCAATACATATTGAATACAAGCAAGTTGATGAACACACCTAAGGTGCTTCCGTGCTATCAGTGCATCAAAATAAAATTGCAGAGAGAGAAGGTATCAAATGAGATGATTATACCGGAAATTGCTGGATTATGGATTCAAAAAGTGCTTATAATGCATAAACAATAAATAGTACATACAAAAATGTATGAACACACCTATGGTGTTTGCTGAGGTATATAGGAGTTAAATACTTAATAGAGGTGCTAATATGACATAAAAAGGCAAATAAATACAGTAAATGATATGAAAATTATATACCATTGCAATAATAGTTGTGAATAATAATGTTCAATATGTGCTCAAAGTTCATGAAATATTCACAAAAAAATCAGAAACAAAGTTCATGGGTGACTTGTAGTGCGAATCATTCAAGTAATTCCCGGGTGCAAAGAAAAGTACAGGTGCTCTGTGCTCAGCTTCCAAACGATCAAGTGATGGTACTTGTTTCCACCGTGGGGAATAGTAGAAAAATACACTCACCAGAGAGAATGGGTCTTGTATACCGTATAGTATTAAGACCGGACAGCGCTTGTTGGCCACCTGGGCTAGGGTAGGTCCCGCTGGGGGATGTTATGCCTCAACCCTCAGGACTGTTAGCTCCTAATCCACCTCCATCCACGTGCCCGGGCAGGTTATGGAATAAGAAAAGGGCCTCCAAATAGTGTAGTAACGTTTAAAAGTATTTTTTAAACTTCCACAATGTAAAACGAGGAAAGAAAACAGTAAAAAACGCCAGCAGAATGGAGCCCAAGAGTGGAGAGCAGTAATCACCGTGCTGCATTCCACCCGGCTCCCGTGACGTATACAGCGTGAGTTCCACCTTACGCGCGTTTCGTCATAACGTTGACGTCTTCAGAGGTTCATCAACTTCTTTGTATTCAATATTTATTGCCTATGCACTGGTAACACTTTCAGAATTTTTAAATTTAGCAATTCAGGTGTACCCATCCCATTTGACATCTTCCTTCCTGCATTCACAGTTATAATTTTGACGCACTTTTAGCACTTTAATTAGCACCACTAATATTGCATAATCATTGCAAGCGCTATAGGTAGCCCCTTCCCTTGTGTCCTGGAAAGTGTCAGTTTTTAAGAGCACATTTTACCAAAGGCAGTGTAGAGTTTTCAAATTTGGAGCTTTTTGGCACACAACCTTTGCTGCCCAAAGAAACTACCTTCTGCTAGTATCACCTCTTTCCTTGGTTTACTGTCCTGGCTTTGAATATTGGGTCTGCATATACGTTTATACGAGATTTCTGATGATGATGGGACAAGAATGTGTTGCCTATATGTCCCTGCCTCCTATAGATACAAACCTAACGTGCCCTAAGGTAAACGCCACCCTCACCAAACCTGCCATATAGAGGGGTTGATCTACTATAGCTGGAGAGTAAAAAATCTGGTGCAGCTGTGCATGGTAGCCAACCAGCTTCGAACTTCATCTTGCTCAATTAATCTTTGACAAAAACCGTGGAAGCTGTTTGGTTTCTATGTAGAGCTGCACCAGATTATGCACTCTCCAATTTTACTAAATCAACCTCAATGTATCAGACAGGCTATATGGTTTTAGGAACCATTGACAAAAATGTATGTTCCAAAGGAGACATATAACAGGGCCGTGCCTTTGTTTTTCCATGTATATTATTATAGAAGAGTCATGGTGCAGAGCTGTATTATAGAAGAGATGTTATTGGTGTTGTGGGGTAGGCTGCCAAAGAAACCATTTTAAACAATAGAGATGGTAACTGCTATTGACCCCTTTCAACCTACCCTTGCGTTTGAGAATAGGTTTGTCATCCTGGTGAGTGATGGCAGTTGCACAGAACATACCCCACTACCCATTATCTCATCCTATAATAAAGAGTAAAGCCCCTTTCACACGTGCGGACCATCTGACAGTTTTTCATCCATCCGTTGACGGATTAAAAATGAACATCAATGCATCTCTATAGAAAAATGGATGATTATCCATTTACATCCGCATTCGTCAACATCGGTTTAAGCCCTATTTTTCTTCCGTTACAAAAACAGATCAGGTGAAAAAAAAACGATGCAAACAGGCAAATGATCCGTTTTTGCATGAAAAAATGTCTCAGAGACTCAAGTGGTTAAGGACTTTAGCTGGAGGATGTAAAAAAAAAAAAAAACGATTAAAAATGGATGAAAAACCATTGACAAACTGATGTAAACTTCATCCGTTTTTTCTTTGAAAAAATATGACAACTGATGAAACGAACGGTCCGCATGTGTGGAAGGGGCCTAACGATTTGGATAATGCTTTGCAAACTCAGCAATTTATTTATCAAGTTTGAAAACTGTGTAGCAACCACTTCCTCAGCATAGCCAACCAGCAGCTGAGCACAGAAAGTCTTGATTAGTGATTGAAAGAACGCTGGCACTGATGAGGAGGACCTTGTAATACACCTGTTCTATCATGTTGGATAAAGCACTGATTTTGTGGTAGTTGCAGTGGCATCACTAAGTGGGGGGGCATGGCCCCCCTAACATTATGCTGTGCTCCCCCCATCAGGAACCCACCTCCTGCTCTGGGATGGCGAGTCGGTAAGCCCAGATTGCGGGTTCATTATTGTGAAGAACGTAGCCGGCACTAGAGAAAGCAGAGCCTATGCTTCCTGTATAGTTTTGGCTCCTGCCACTGGAAGAGTGATACCAAATGTACTCCACCTGTGACAGGAGCAATACAGGAAGCATGGGCTCTGCTCTCTACTGCAGCCGCATGCTTCCTCCAGCGCCGCTCCTCTCACATCTTGTTGGTGTCTCAGAGGAGCCAGCAGTAACCACCAGCAGTGTCCACCAGCAGTACCAGCCAGCAGTACCCACCAGCAGTACCCCCCAGCATTACCAGTTAGCAGTACCCGCTAGCAGTACTAGCCAGCAGTTCCTGGCAGCAGTACCCACCAGCAGTATCAGCCAGCAGTACCAGCCAGAAGTACCAGCCAGCAGTACCCACCAGCAGCACCAGCCAGCAGTACCCACCAGCAGTACCAGGGTGGGCAGATGCTGAACAGAAACATTTTAATTGACACGTCAACCGACAGTACTTGTATGCCGTGTGGGCGGAACGCTGTGTGCCAGCAGTACCAGCCAGCAGTATCCGCTAGCAGTACCAGCCAGCAATACCCACCAGCAGTACCAACCAGCAATACCAGCCAGCAGTACCTACCAGCAGTACCAGCCAGCAGTACCCGCCAGCAGTACCAGCCAACAGCACCCACCAGCAGTACCAGAGCACAATACCCGCCAGCAGTACCAGCCAGCAGTACCAACCAGCACTACCGGCCAGCAGTACCAGCCATCCGTTCCCACCAGCAGTACCCACCAGCAGTACCAGCTAGCAGTACCCACCAGCATCACCAGTCAGCAGTACCCAGCAGCAGTACCTACCAGCAGCACCAGCCAGCAGTACCTGCCAGCAATACCCACCAGCAGTACCAGCCAGCAGTACCCACCAGCAGTGCCCACCAGCCGGCAGTACTCGCCAGCCAGTAGTACCGGCCGGCAGTACCCGCCAGCAGTACCAGCCAGGATTAGAAAAAAGTATAGAGTGATATATGCCCTGTCACGTGTGTATCCGAGTAGGAGGATTCCTCTAGTGTGTTTTTATGCAGCTGGTGACGAATATATAACTCTGAGATTCGGATTCAATCCGATCCTACATGCAGCCAACTCTGGTATTTCTCACTAAAATACCAATAACAATCTAAAAAAAACCCCAGTGAGTTGGCGCACAATAGAAGAGCTCTCAGAAGAAACTCAGACCGAGTCAACCAATCGCAGCGAGACCTCCCAAACTAAAATAAGAAAGGGGTCTCACCATAAATATGTACCAATGTTAAGAATGACCAAATAAATAATCTATAAGCAGCTAAAAGGTCAGCTGATTGAAGCAAACAACATATAAAATCCAACTCTTGTAGGCTGATCCGATTCCTTAAAAAAAATTCTCAAAAAATCCTTATATCCGCCTAGGATATATGAAGATAGGAAAATATATCCAACTTGTAGACAACTCCCAATCTATATTAAAAGACGTATATGATGCGAATCCTAAAATTGATCCAATTCCTTAACACTAATCATAAATTAATCTAAAATATCTGTTCCCAGTGAAATGATGGCTTCTTTTCCTAAAACAATATGAGATGAAAACAGGCTAAATAGTCGCAACAGCCGACTGGATCGCAGTACTAGTTCGTTATTCACAAATATAGCCAATATTCTCACAAATGAATCAGTGATGATGCATGTGTACCCAAAGATCGTAAATGAACTAATGAATAAATAGTGTTGTGATGCATAAATATCAACCCATCAAATGTTCATAAATAAACACAGATGAAAAAGGATGTATAAAATAAATAAATAAATACGTATAATCTTGATAATAATTCCAAGTGCCTAAATATATCTAGTGCAGTGATCAAATCAATAATTATAAATCAATATAAATATAATTCAATATAAATCAATATTTCTTTGTGCAGTCAACAGTCCGTGTGCATATAAAATGAAGTCTTGTGCAATCAATAATCCTTGTGCAGTGAATACGATGAGTGCAGTGATAAAATAAAGTTCATCCGTGCACAAATAATAAAGTGACAGTTTGTGATTCTCTTAGGGCAATATTGTGAATATCCCGTGCTGTGATCCGAAGTGAGCAGTGATAATACAGGCGCAGTGGCCGCTCACCTCACTGCACCTTTTTTGGCGCTTTTAGGCTGGTCTCTCCCCCTAGGGGTGGAATGCTGGGTTACTCTGGTAGCGAGAGATATTCCGACCTCCACTCTATACTCCACAGCTATCGATCCAAGATTGGCTCCAAACGGTACCAGCGTTTCAAAAAAAAAGAGGATAATACCCAATCGTGAAGCAAGTAAACACTATCTTTATTTGTTAAAAGCAGGGGAATACACTCACATTTTAGAAGTAAATAATAGGCAGAGACGAAAACAGTGTTGCCGCAATCTTGCGGTGTTGATTCCTGGGCACTTCCGGCTACGGCCGTCCAACCGGAAGTCAACGTCACCCAAACCTCCCGACCGGTTGCGTCACAGATCACGTGACTTTCTCAAGGGAACCAGCCAGGATTACCCACCAGCAGTACCCGCCAGAAGTACCACCAGCAGTGCCCGCCAGCAGCCCCAGCCAGTAGTACACACCAACTGTACCCACCAGCAGTACCAGGGTGGGCAGATGATGAACAGAAAAATTTAAATTGACATGTCAACCGACAGTACTTGTACGCCGTGTGGGTGGAACGTTGTGTGGCAGCAGTACCAGCCGGCAGTACCCGCCAGCAGTACAAGCCAGCAATACCCACCAGCAGCACCCACTAGCAGTACCAGCCAGCAGTGCCCACCAGCCAGCAGTACAAGCCAGCAGTACCACCCAGCAGTACTCACCAGCAGTACCCACCAGCAGTACCCACCAATAGTACCCAACAGCAGTACCCGCCAGCAGTACCCACCAACAGTACCAGCTAGGAGTACCCACCAGCAGTTCCAGCCAGCAGTACCCACCACCAGTACCAGCCAGCAGTACCCACCAACAGTACCAGACAGCAGCAGCCACCAGCCTTACCCACCTGCATAAACTGGCACCAATACTATGGGCTATTACTGCATAAACTGGCACCAATACTAGGGACTATTACTGTATAAACTGGCACCATTACTAGGTGTTATTACTTCGTAAACTGGCACCAATACTAGGGGCTGTTACTGCGTAAACTGGCACCAATACTAGGGGCTGCTACTGCGTAAACTGGCACCAATACTAGGCGCTATTACTGCGTGAACTGGCACCAATACTAGGGGCTATTACTACGTAAACTGGCACCACTACTAGAGGCTATTACTGTGTAAACTGGCACCAATACTAGGTGTTATTACTGCACTAACTGGCACCAATACTAGGGGCTATTACTGTGTAAACTAGCACCATTACTAGGGGCTATTACTGCGTAAACTGGCACCAGTACTAGGAGTTATTACTGGGTAAACTGTTTGCTGAAATTGCTTTAAACTATAAAGTAAAGTTTTTAAGAAGAAAGGAAAACTCTTGAAATCTTGTCTTGTGTTAGGTTAGTACAATAAAAAGGTATCATCCTATACTGCATTACTCTTGTATTTTTTAACCTTATGTATATATATATATATATACTAATTTTGTTTTTATGAATGTCCCCCCCCCCCCCCCAGTTTTTATACTGTGGTATCTTATGTGCCCCTTGGATATTGTTCCTAGAGTCCCCCCTGGGTGGTTGTACTAATAGGACAGTGCAGACTTTAATGACTGATCATTTTTGGCAACCCAGAAAGCATACCAGTGAATTTGATAGCACAGAGGGCAGGCCATTATCATTATGGTTAAAATATAAAGTCTTACTTTGCCTTATTTGTTGTTCTTTATATAAAATGTACTATTCTGAAAGCAACACATATTTTAGGAGGAAACAATTGGCAAACATGCACAGATTCATTCCTATATAAAGGAGGCGATTATGTAGCTTTACCTGTTAGATATTTATGAACATGTAGAGCCCCCAGACACTGGCACAGCAAAGGTAAAATACTTGTTTAGTTTAGCTGTGTGGTACACAAGCCAACATTACAAAGCATTGTACGTGATGACATCCGAAAGAGTGTGTGGCCGACAAAGATGATCAGCTTTATTGGGCTATTCATATAGCTGGTTAAAAGCTTGTGGAAGCAAAAAATGCCTGTTACTCCTTACCCCCCTAAACGAATGGACCATTATATTTTAGAAAAGTACCGCTTTTACACATTTTATCTTACACAGTTGCAAAAAGAGAAGCAAGAACATCCAAAATTGTATGAACACCCAACACTCCCAGACAGGCAGGAATAGGGTGGGAAACTATGCCCAACATCCCAAAGAAAGAGAGAGAGAGGGTAAGATAATCAGAGAGAGACTCATTTAGTTTTACCTACAACTGAAATATCACTTTAACTACTTGCTGACCGCCCGCCGCAGTTGTATGGCGGCAGTCTGGCGCTCCCAGGTAAAGCGTCGTACATGTACGGCGCAAGCCTGGGAGGAGCTAGGGGGCGACATCAGCTGGGGAGCGACTGCGTGGGACTTGTGGCTCCGATGGCCACCAGCCACTCGCAATCTCCCACAGCAGTGAGAGAAGGACAGATGGCTGTTGTAAACACAGCCGTCTGTCATTCTCACTGAAGTATTCGCAGAGGCTATGTGATCCTGCTATATAGGATCACATGTCTCTGTGATTACTTCACAAGCCACGCCCCCTGACAGCTAGAATCACGCCCCTAGGGACACACTTAACCCCTTGGTCACCAGTAAAGTTAACCCCTTCCCTGCCAGTGTAATTTTTACAGTAACAGTGCATATTTATTGCACTGATTACTGTAGTAATGTCACTGGTACCCCCAACAATGTCAGTTAGGGGTCTGATCTGTCCATCGCAATGTCGCAGTCCCGCAAAAAAAAAAAAACGCCATTACTAGTAAAAAAAAAAAACAATAAAAATGACATAAATCTTTCCCGTAGTTAGTAAACGCAATAACTTTTGCACAAACCAATCAATATACGCTTATTGCGATTATTTTTACCAAAAATATGTAGCAGAAAACAAATTGGCCAAAAATGTTAAAAAGTTTTGATTTTTACATTTTTTTTTGAGAATTTCATATAAAAAAATGTGAAAAATATTGTTATTTTTTCAAAACTGTCATTTTTTTGCTTATAGCGCAAAAAATAAAAATCGCACAGGTGATCAAATACCACCAAAAGAAAGCTCTGTTTGTGGGGAAAAAAAAGTCATCAATTTAGTTTGGGTACAGCGTCACACGACGGCGCAATTGTCCGTTAAAGTCATGCAGTGCCGAATCGCAAAATAGTGCCTGGTCTTTGAGCAGCCAATCCTCCGGGGCTAAAGTGGTTTAAGGTGTTCTAAAGTCAAAAGGTTTTTTTACCTTATTGCACTACCTGTATTAAGGTAAAAAAAAACTTCCCACTAGCTGTTCCCCCATCCCACTCCCTAAATACTTACCTAAATCCTCTCTCAATTCAGCTTTGTGCCATCTACAGCAGCACTGGTGTCTTTTCCTTCTCTTACAGGACAGACTGAGAGCAGTGGGAGCCATTGGCTTCTGCTACTATCAGTCAAATCCTTTGAGGAGGGAGCAGGGGGCATGGCCAAGCTGCGTTGTGTGTGTCTATGCCCAGCAAGGGAGCGTGTCTGCACAGTTGCCCCCATAGCACAGGGCTTACTATGGGGTCACTTGGAGAAGAGGAGAAGCAGACCATGTCGGTGAGGTACTCCAGGAAAGGAGGTAAGGGGCCACTCTGTGCAATATCCTTGCACAGGACAGGCAAGTATAAACCTCTTTTTTTTTTTTTGTTTTAGAGGAAAAAAAATGTGAGCTTTTAGCATCACTTTAAGTCTAGGTTCACACTATGCTGGTTTCCATGTGGCCACATTTGTGCAGGTACAGCAGTCCTTTTTTTTTAATAAGCTGATGTACCTACAAAAAATGGAGGGTAAACCTTTTCCAAACCTTTTCCAAAATCACAGGAAAACAGCATAGTGATATGCATTTCCCAGCATGGGAAAACATGCTGTGGTTTTCAGTGCGTGAGGGTGCCATTAAGAATTAATGGCACCCCTGTGCCTCTGCTAACAGCAGAGCATTTTTGATGGTGGGGGGGGGAGCTTGTAATTACGACGCCGTGTGCCCTGCTGTGGATCCTAGTAAGCTGCCATAAAAATGAACCCAGTGTGCCATGAAAGATATATAGCACCCCTGCCCATGTTTGTTGGACCACATGTCTGTGGTCATGTGTGCCCTGCCACTGACAGCATGGCCCAGCATTATATTCCACTTGTCGTAGGGCAGGGCTGGCCTTTTGGGCAAAATAAAGACTGACAACTGCCATTGTGGTGTAACACAGGTCATACACTTTCAGAAGGGGGCTGAGTTCACATGCTGGAATGGGAGCAACTGCGAAGCTGAAGAGTCACCTACTATTGGAAGGATGCTATGTGGCTGAACCCTCTTTTTCCTTTATGGCCACAGTGCTATTTTTCACATCCTCAACAGATGAATGGAGGACAGTTTGTAGACTATGGGAGGATTAGCAAAAGAAAAGGAGTAGAAAAAGGACACATTAGCAACACTTACAGGCAACTGACTGCTTTGCGCATAGGAGGGTGAAAAAGTGAAAGGCTTTTTCAGCCACTTTACTACCTCATATGTAGGCTGTATAGCTAGGCCACTTAGTGGGAGGAAAAGCAGATGTGCCTTGACAGTAGATGGTGTTGCCAGACCACCTCTTTCCCCTGCAGAACCTGCTCACACCTACAATCTCTGCGTGCAGAAATTCTGTGCCATGTTCAGGTTCAGGCTCAGAGACCTGATGCTATAGCAGTAGAGAGGCACCTGTCTGTGGCAATCAGTGTGTCACAGGAACAGGTACTATAGCCTCTTTATTTCCAATAGTGTCCGCCCATCCAAATGAACACAGTCTTATGGAGGTTTTGCCTTATCTCCTAAAATAATGAAAGTGGTGTATTCATATTGATGTTTATGATAATTATGATCTCTAGTTATCTGTTGAATTAAAATAATTATGTGTTTGGTTGATAAGGTTACCAAGGCCAAGAAGACAACCTATTTCAACTCTATACGGAAATAAGAAGTGATTGATGATGCTGAGTATGCTGTAATGAGAAATCTGTCACCTCAAACCCCCATGTATGAAGTAATCTCCGCCTCAGAACCTTACCAAGACTCGGACACCCCCCACTGAGGTTTGCCCTCTGGGCCAGTGTTCAAAGCGTAAGGGGCTGCTCCCTTGGATGAATCTGATAAGCGGAATAGGTAGTTAGTTAGCCTGATCAATAAATTCTCAAGAGGGGGGAGATGTCGTGGCATACCTATCTCGCATTTTCTGGATACCTTATTGGCCTTTACAGGATGCCTTGACTGGCATTTAGAATGGTTATCTTAAACAAAATGTCTTTCGAGTTAATCTCATTTGACCAGCTGGATAAGTACACAAGCAGGTTATCCTGGTGAATGACATGGACTCATCTGAGGTGCACGGTCCAACCACTAACTGGTATTCACCAGAGCTCCTGATGGTGAAGATGGGTTTTGTTGCGTGTTAGTACCAGGTTACGGTCCTCAGGATTTCCCCATCAGGAGGTGAGCAAACCAGGGTCTAGAAGCAGATATACAGGTAGGGATCAACTCAGTAAACAAGCCAGAGGCTAGTAACAAGTGGTTGCAGGTTGGCATCAGGCTGAAGCATAGTCAAGGAACAAGTCAAAGGTCTATAAGGAATGGTTGCAGGTTGGGATCAAGCAGAAACGTAATCAAGGAACAATATAAAAGTTGGTAACGAGTGGTAGTGAAGATAAAGACAGCTGCAGTTACCCAAAGGAGTAGGATATCCTGTGTAGAGAGCACAATAATCTGCCTTTTCTATCTTTTTACAATGCATTACTTGTAATGTGATATATTTACGCGTACCACCATTTTAACCTGAATAAAAAAGTTTGTAAACAAAAATAAATAATAATAATCTGGCAAACAGGAAGTGCAAAGGCATGGCTTAAATAGGAAGTCCATAGGAGGAGCAATGAGTTCAAGGTTCACCAGAAACAAGGCAAATTACCCAAGGAATTAGACAAGATGCTACCCAGTGTCTCAGGTGACTTAGTAAGAAGAGCTACTGCTAGATGCAGCAGAGGTAATGGGTTCAGATCCTACCCCTGACACTCTGCATATCACTTTAGGCCTGCCTGACATTTTTTTATATAGGATATTTAGTGTCAAGATTGACCCCCCCCCCCCCAAATGTCAGTGGGGTTCACTGCTAAGTTCGAGTTCCTTGGATAATAAGAAGGATTTGACTAACCTCCTGGATATAATAGTTTACCCCTACTCACTATGCCTGGCACATAACTGTTAGGGCCTTGGTCAACAAGCATTTCATATCACATCACATGGATTTTGCATTTCCAGGCAGCTCCATGAGAATGCAAAAGCCGCTTAAAGTAGGTCAAACACAGGTCAGAAGGAGGTCAACTGCAGTAAGAATGCTTTTGTTAATGAACTTGGAACTGATGTCATGGACACAAGCCCAAAGCCTGTCAAAACAAGCCCTTACTTTTGCATACAGTACATTGGACTGGGCTACCTGCACTGGAGTACAGACTCGACAGGCCAATGAGATACATTTGTTTTTATAGCTATTTTACAAACTGCTAATTGACAGGAACAACACTCCATGTACTGGGAGTCTTTTGCTGTAACTTTTTTCCTGCAAAGGCTGCTGCTCTGGAGTCTCTTGTGATGAATAGCATAGAAATGTCAAGATTAAAAGCTGCAATCAGCAGACATTAACCCATAATTCAGCCATGAATTCCTAATCCATAGTAGCTGTAATTACATTCTGATCCCAACAAGAAACATATTTACAGATCTGCCTTCTTTTAACTCTAATCTCTTTAGAAATTCAGATAATCTTGGGCTACGGACACAAATTACATGAAAACTGGACATTAAACAAAGGCTGTTATTTATAAACATGTACAAATCCTCAAGTGCGGAGATTAGGAAAATAAGGTAAGGTTTTGAAAAAGTACTGACGTCTGTTTCGCAGAATGGAAGGTTAGTTAAAGAAAGGCGCACTGGAGACTGTTCCCAACACTACATTTATTTTTGATGCTGGCCAACAAACATTAGACAGTAGTTTGAATATACAAACCATATCTGCATTAAACATGGGTGCATAAATATGTGCGCTCACATTTCTTGAGCATACATGTTTATGTACAGAGAAGACACCCCTACATGAGCCACACAATTTAGATAAATGTAGCACTGTCCCCGTAGGAGCTGCTGAATATAGAACTACCTTGGGTCTCCCTCTGATTATCCTGTGGCCAGATACCAGGTATTTTCACACGCTTCCAGGTGCACACACACACTATTGCTTGTTGTCTTCAATAACCAGTCTAGGGGATTTTTTATGTTGTTTAATTTGGAGAACTTGGATAATGGAAGGGATTGGTGGGATGCTGCAAATATAACTATGTACAGATGAGGAAAACTCTCACTTGGACCCACTTAGTGGAATTGAATAGCAGAACTTCTGCTGAACCATACAGCACTTGCATGGAAGAATAAGTCCTTTGCTTGTGTTAACAGCAGACTCAGTGAAATCTGTATCTTCAGGACACTAGCCAGTATCCCCTTTAGCTTACACCCAGCCCACTGACTTTTTAGCACCAAGAGGGGGATTCTAACAGCAACAGTCTCTAGGATCCCTGTAGGAAGTCTGTACTCACAAGGCCCTGTCCGCAGGTAACCTTCCTCCATGGTACCAGACGAGATCCATGAACATCCTCCCCCAGTCAGCCCTCAAAAGTGTCCCTGGGTTTCAGCACCTCTGTTTCTGGCCCTCAGGTCACCACTTGAGGCCGCATGGCAGTCTGTGCTGGGTAGAGGCAGCAGCCCCCTCCCCACCTGGACTCCGCTCTCCAGCTGAATACCAGGAGCCACATGTGCCTTCACATATAAGTGCAGTCACCCTTTATTCACCGGGCACCTCCCATGTCTATTGGCCAGGGCTGTACAGATATCCTCTGCTCTCATCTGCTCTGTTTCCTTCCACAGTCCAATACACTGTACTACTATTGGATCAGTGTGAAACATCAAGCCAGCATGAGCAGCATCAGAGCACACTAGGCAAGTCCTAAGAGCCACAGCTCTCTGTTAAGCAGACAGCTCCTAGATTTAACTAGCATTCTCCCTGTTAAGCAGAGAAACCAAAAACTATATGCACACTATATACACTTACCATAGTACCTACCTAGGAGGATGCTACATAATGCAATTGATAAGATCATGTTTCCTCACACCTGAGGGTGCCCATGGACATCTTCAGATCTTGGGGGAACCCCTGGTAAAACCAATTCATTTGTGGCCAAGGGGGGAATGCTATCCTTATAATGTTAATCAGAATATCACTCTTATAGACATCTAGAAAATGGAAAATGTTATACTTACCCGATGGTAATTTTCCTTTCCTAAAGCATAAGCATGACAGCATATACATATGGGTATAGGCTCCACTCCTCGCCAAATCAGGACTGGTTATACTTTATATATAAGTTGCCTCTCCTAAGGCGGCATTCTCATAACTATACTCAAATGCAAAACCCCCATGGTTTTTAGTATATGAACCTAGTTGGTATCCTGTAAAACTTATTCTGGACCTATGAATTCTGCCCATGAGCACGCAACCCGTCTGATAAAGTGGGCTCTGCACTAGATTGATGGATTCATTTTTGCCCTATAAGCCCCCTAGGCTACTTTGACCCGAGTTGATGCCATCGTCCTAGTGCACAGTAAAAGTCTTCTTCTGATACCGCCAGGCCTGAAGAGGCCACTGTCTGACCTTCTAGAGAAGGGCCACTTCCATGAATTTCTTCCACATCGAGTCCACTACCCAAGCTTGTGGTGACTTAGACATTTCAGTTTGGACATGCTGGAAGGGAGATGTCCTGTTCCAGATGCAAGAATGCAGACCTTTGTATGGTGCTGGAAAAGAAAAAACTAGAGCTATTTTGTTTGATAATGGTAGCAATAAGGTAGTTTACCGCTTCACTCTTAGATGTCTGAAATCCTTCTCCCAGACAAGATAGCCTTAGAAAATAATGCTTTAGTATCATGGAAAACATTGAGGAAGTCTTGCTCAGAAGAATGGAGTAGTGGGACAACCTTCCCAACACTAGTTGCACTGTAAGTTCTAAGGGGAAAGAACGATCTGTACAGGCCTTTCGGTATCAGTTTACCAAGATGTCGGCGGTCCTTGGATCTCAGGAAGTGAGGACCTGACCAAGACTTGACTACCACTTAATCCCTATACCACTTAATCCCCTCGGTTTACTTGCAGACATCTTAATCTTTACAGTCGTCGGGAGCAGAGGATTCCATACTTAAATTCTCCGAGGTCTCCCATGTTCTAGTATACCTGAAGTTTGTAGCAGGTGCCCTGGCAGGGTTTCAAATACTGAAAGGTGAGACCCCTGGATAAGCCTTCCATACTTGGTCTCCCAGCTGCTAGATATAACTTGGCTGAATTTAGATACACTTGGCCCCACCGTGTAAGATCTGAAATCTCAGAAAAGAGAATAGGAGGTTCTTTGGCCAAAGACTGTACTTGAGGACACCGCAGCCTGCAAGGCCACCAGGACATTATTGCCCTCATCACAGCTGGATGACTACGGATCCTGATGAGAAGCTTGGAGACCACTGGGTCTGGTGGCTATTTAGGCTAACCTGTCGACCCAACTGGATGTTAGTAGAATTACTGCTTCAACTTCTGGGAAGCTCCTTTTTGCAGAAATAACATCCATTCATGACCATAGAGGTTACTGTCAGGTTGAGATTCATTGAACTGCTTGTTGGTCTAGGGACACACTCTTGACATTCAAAAATTTGTATCTTACAGTGTCTGACACAAAGTTCTGGGAAGCCAGAACAAAAAGAATGATGATATAAGACAGGTTCTATTGTTGGCAAACCTGAATGGGAGATACCTTTGACAAACGTTTAATAATATTGTATTCCTTCTTGCTATGAAGATAGGAGATTACCATTACCGACTGTTTGGAGCATTACTGAGGCCTCCTAGGCTGTGTTGCACAAATGACTTTACGTCTAAGAACACTGGATCAATGGCTCACTGTTGGAACAAGATCTGGTAACATTTGCCTAAAGCTTTAAAGAACCATAATGGGAATTAGAGAAGTTGGAGGAGTGGAAAGAAAATTCCAATGACTTCCTTACTGCACAGGCCCCACCGCTCCTGAGCTTCCTCTGCCCAAATTTGCGATAATTCCCGCAATTACAACTACTGGGCAAATTTGAGTGAAAGGAGTTTTGCTGCCCCTAGCGAGAAGCAGACTTGAATTTAGGCAACCAAAGAAAGACGGTAATGGATCTTCCAATCGCTTCTATAGCTCTTCTCAGGCCCTGTCACCAACTTTTTGTTCTGATCCTAGGTGATTAGCCTAAGGGATTAGTCCCAAATCTAGGCATCACTGATTCCATCTTGAATAGCAGTCGATTCACTTTAGAAAAAGGCATATGCAGTCAATGGGTTAAGCCATAGGGCTTGACTAACCACACTAGTCTGATGAGGTTTGGCCTCAAGTAAAGCTGGGCTTTACAGAAAGGTTTTTGCATCCCCTGCTAGCATGAAGACACATCTGGCCAGTCTGCTTTTGAGGCAGAGGTACCCTTTAAACAAACTTAGCTGTCTAATTAGCTTAGTACCTGAGCGTTAGTGACAACAGATCTACCTAGTCAGTTTGAACAGCGCCAAAACATCTGCCTTTTTTTTACTGCCGTCTGATATGCAACTTGGCATAGCATCTTGGCGGGCACATCAGCTAACCAAACTCCCCATACTGCCCAGGATGGTCCTTATTGTGATTGCCTTTAGTCTGCCCCTCCTGGCAGCACCTTGCGTGTATAGCAGTTTTCTTCAGAGCCAGAGAGGAATAAGTTGCCTCTTTTCCTTTGGGGAGTGGTGCTGGTATTAAGGGATGGAGAGTTTTACCATCCATACTGCCCACGGTTTTTTTAGGATAATATACATACCTGACCCTCACCTTAATGATCATTGCTGGTCTCTGGATAAGCTCATACCTCAAGGATATAAGCTGCAGGTTTGTGGTTATGATAAATGCCTGGAAGTACTGGCTAGGACATTAGCATTAATACACTCTCAGTGGCCATCCACACATCCATCTGCAGACATTGAAGAAGCAAAGTACCTATATGCTATTATGAGCTAGAATGAACCCCTCAGAAAAATAGACAAATTACTTGAGGCACTGTAAACCTAAGCAGAGCACTGAACTTCACTTCAGCAATTCGGCATAACAGGTTAAGGCATAACAATCATTAAACACATAGCCATGGGCGTCCGCAGAACTTTTTTCGGGGGGGGGGCATAATTTTAAGGTCACCCATACTCCGCCCCTTTTCAACAATGTCATGAAGGGGAGGGGCTTAGTCATTATACTTATTTTGAGTATATTCCCTTAAAGCATGTTATACAGCACAGTGCTTTGCTGTGTAATTTGGCCCCTTCTATCACCTAAAATACCTGGCTGATCCTGCCTGGCTATGTTCTCCCCTCTGTAAACTGACCACGGTATATCATGACTGCTGAGCCCTGACAACGTGGTCAGTTTACGTGCCTCCATCATCCGCAGCCCTCCTGTCCTCCTCTGTCCTCTCTCCCCCCTCCCTCCCTGCCTGTCTGCTCCTGTGTCAGTGCCCACCCCCCTCCTCTCCTGCTGCTGTAGTTTCATTTAAAGTTTAATTTTCTGTCTACAGTCTGTTTAATAATCCTGTGTGCCCCTGTGTTTGTTTTTTATAAAAATAAGCCATTCTTTACAAGTATAGAGTGCCACTCGCCACTCACGTGACCCGCCACCTCTCTCCTCCTCTCCTCTTCCCCTCCTCCTCCCCTCCTCCTCCCCTCCCAACTGACATCAGTGAGGAATCCTGGGCCCCGTCCGCTGCAGGCAGCTGTCAGCCGGAGAGAGGAGAGAGCCGACAGGTCACGTGAGCGGCGCTCGGCCCTCTGAAAACTGGTAAAGAACAGCTTATTTTTTTTAAAACACAGACACACAGGCACACATGATTATTAAACAGAACAGACAGGATGGTATAAAGTGGCTTAACAACCACTTAAAAGGGGAAGTTGAGATTCCAAGGGGGGGGACATTTGCCCCCCCTTGCCCCTAACTGCGGATGCCCATGCACATAGCAGCCCTTAAGGTATAGCAGCCATCAACATTTAGCAGCCAAAAGCAGGCATTAAACGCATAGCAGCCATGTAACGTTTAGCAGTCATTATTACCGAAGCATTACTATATCATAAGCAGCACAAGAAAGGGTTAATATACCTCAGACCAATAGCTCGGGCAGGATAACCTACACTAGGCCACTGGTCTGCAAAGGTTGAAAACAGCAAAGCCAGGTATTAGAGCATTAAACAGTAATCCAACCTGCAGAGCCAGGCATTGATGAGTAAATAGGAAAGACTCAACTTTGCACAGCAACACCTGCATATCAGGCCATGCATTAGCAGTACTGCAGACAAAACAAAACCAGTGAGGCATTAATGAAACAAACAGAACTATAAACAGCAAATGAATCTACTTTGGCAGCCTGACATATTAACCGCATAATAATCATGACAAACCACAACAGCCTATGGTTTAGCGCTTACCTAACTGTGCAGCACACATCTCTAAAGCGATGGGAGAGGCTTGGTTCCTGAACAGGTGGCCACCAATACACCCCCAGGCAGCCGCTCGGGGATCCCGGTCGCTACTACCGTGAGCCGGAAGTTATCCCAACACCATTTTACTGCTCCCTGTTGACCGCAAGTCTGCCAGGCGCCATCCCCATTCACACATCCATCTGGAAAGGGCAGCCTGCAGTACAGCCACAGGAAGAAGACAAGGAGCCATCTTGGAACAACAATGCCAACGTTTTGCAAGAGAAACAAAACATACACAGAGCGCAAGACTAACCAAATAGTGTGTGGGGCCACAACTCACCAGGGAGGAGGGACTGGATCAGTCCCAACAAACAACAAGGCAGAACTATTTTACCTGCATTCAGAGACCAGTATTTTGCACCCCAGTACCTGGACCTGGGGGGAGGCCTCCCTTGTATAGGCGGTTTACACCCGAACAGAGGGAGCTTTGTCACAGGAGAGAGGCTGAACCTGTGTGGCTGGCCAGATGAATCCGGCAAGGTGAGGGCAAAAATAAAAATATTCTTACCATAATTTTGAGCATTTGAGGAACAAAAAGAGAATGCCACCTTAGGGGAGGTGACTCATTTATATAGTATATATGAATGGTAAATCAGCGCTGACCTCTAAAGAAAAAATCAAAAGAAAAAATCAATAAAACCCCAATAGTTGGCTAGGATCGCCAAATGAGGGTACCTAAGGCTGCTTACATAAAGTGCATTCACCTAACACTACAAATCATAAGAAAACCAATAAGATATGTAGTGCCAAAGGATAAGGTAATGAAACAAAGTGAATATCAAAGTGTCTTACAAACATAAATCCATAAATAAATAAGTGAGTACCACAATAAACATCAATACATGAATAGTGAGTACCACAATAAAAGTGCAAGTGCTTTTAAATCTTGTGATAACGGATAATATGAATCCAGGTGATAAAAGACTATAACTGTGATTATTAATAACTAAATAAAAAATATCACAATAAAAAAAAAGGGCTCGTGCTAATATTTGAGTGAAATGTCATCAACAAATGGTGCAAAGTTCATAAAAATAGGTGATCCTTTCTGTGCTGTGCAAATATCAGGTGACCAGGTGCTGGTGCTTTCAATTCATAAGGTGACTTAGTGCATTAGTGATAATGCTGGCCGCTCACCTCCTGGTTTGGCTCACAGATTATAATGAGCTAAACCTGCTTTTTGAACACACACAGGTGCTAATGGAAATGGGTAGGCTGCCTCCTCCTGTCCTCCCTCTGGATGAAAATGCCTCAGGTGGGATAAGGTAGCTAAGCTCGTTGTGTCAGTGACACAGTAACAGGGATGAAGTGGTCACTTCCTCATAACCGTCTCTCCACCATCATGCAAGGGTACATGTGTAAAATAAACAAAGCAATCTAGTGCTCTGTGTATACTCCGATTTATTGGGGTGAAAACAACATAAAAAACTCACATGGGATGGCACTCGGCCAGTGCTAGCATAGACAGCAGTATTGGGTGCTACAGCGTGTGCAGGCTCCTTCCCCGTACGTGTTACGTCGAATCCACGACTTCCTCAGCAGGGGTCCTATAAGTTACGTCGAATCCACGACTTCCTCAGCAGGGGTCCTATGCTGTCTATGCTAGCACTGGCTGAGTGCCATCCCAGGTGAGTTTTTTATGTTGTATAGTTGTATAATATACTTGTTGTATATTGTGTATGTTGTATAATATACTTGCCTCTATTTCAATTTCAAATAACCAATCAGATTTAAAGAAAGACTGTTTGTGTTTTTTTTTTTTTACTTCTAAATTGCTTGTTAAAAGTACAATTTAATTTTTTTTATACCTACCTTTTTAAGATGCCTTCATGCCATTCACATGCATGGTCCTCCTCACCTATTCTCCACTGGTGGGCAGTCATCAATGGTGCAGAGAACCCCTCTGATGTAATAAAGTCAAGTTTCTGCTTCATTATACTGTGAGTGCAAGGAAGTCAAGCTGTGCAAAACAAAATATCGCTGACTGGTTCACAGTTCTGATTTTGTGTCTCTCTGAGGCCTACTTTGCAGAGCATTATGGGAAGCTAATACAAAGCCAGATGCAATTACTTACACTAACTGAATTTAAAAATACATGGAACCATTTTTAATGAATACTTAACTGGATTAATGTGTACCTAAAGCCAAAACCTTCATTTTTGTTTTGGATAAATTGGTGAGGGGCTTGTACCCCGTCAAGATTTTTTCTGTCTGTGTCCCCATAGGGGAATACACTCTCTATTTTTGTCCTGGTGACCACATTCACTGGGAATAAAAGTGAGGGAGAAACCAAAACTTGTATTTGCTACAGGGGTGGCAGATGATTGGGATCCCCATTCCTGCACAGCAAGGCAACAAGCATTTTCCACACTTTCTCCAGACACAAGGAGCAGTCTTTTAGCTTGGTGTTTTATAAGGGGTAATAACTTGGATGGGGTATAGGAATTAACTTGATAGCAACAAAACCAGGGACAGCTTCCTACCTGTGTAGAATTCCAGATTTGTCTCCTCTTCTTCTTCTCTATGTACAACTCCAGATTGATCTCACTCCCGACTGCTGACAGTCCCTGATTTAAAAGATGCATAAGCCCCTTAAGGATTAGAAACTCCCAGTCCTTTAGGAAGTAGCACAAAGTGTTGTAGACTACATCCCAGAGTACCTCCAACTCCTTTGTAGAAACTGGTCCCAGCTCTACCAACTGCAGGTAATGCCAGCCCACTGGGCTGCTTCATAACCAGCCCACCCAGCCTGCCTCTTCACCAGTCTACACGACTGACTCGTCACCAGTCTACACAGCTAACTCTTTAACAGTCTACCCGGTAGCCTCTTCACCAGCCCGCCTGTCTGCTCCAGAGATCTCCCAGCACAAGGTTATTGAAAGATTTAAGCACAATGCTATCTTCCAGAGAGACCTGCTACAGGTGGCAGCCTCTCCCCTTTTAAGTCCTTTACCATGCTGATGTACACACACTGCCCACTTTGCTCCTCCTAATGCTTAGGAAAAGATTCCCATTAAACTGCGATACTGGCAGGATCCTCCAAAACAAGCCCAGGCTACAGTCCAAGGTAGAAAGCCCCCCTCAGCAGGGGTTCCCCTCAAGGACCACCAACAGTCTCCTCAGCACTCCATCTCCATCTTCCACCCGATTCCCCAGCCAGCATGACTCATCCATATTTAAGGGCTAGCTCAGACACCATGCCAGGCCCACTGCCTGGTGATTGGCTAAGCTCCCCTAAGTATGCAAATCAACTCTCCTTGCCTCCACCCTCCAACTTCTAGAAGTTTCTCCAAATTCCCAGAACCAGGGAGAGGCACCAGAGTCCTGCCTGTATTAATCATCGAGCCCTGACTTACAATAAATTATTGACTCAGATTCAAGTCTCACAATTTAAACATTAGCCAAAACTTCAATATGCCTGCACTCACGGTAGTAGCACACTAGAGGATGCTACACAGGGAGAAAATTGTTTACATGTTCCAGTGATGACTGTCTAAGAGGGGATTTTACTCACATCAGAGAAATTTCTAATCTTGTGTCAACAGTATAGGAAGTAAAGAAAATTATACCCAATGGGACACAGATACAAATAAACTGACAGGGATTTTCTTGTCTTTTTTTTTTTTTTATTCCTTAAGGGATTTTTCACCATCCCCTATCTATTCAAAATGAAAAAATGTTTTTGCTTTAGTTAGACTTTGAAGGTGATCTATTATATCTGGCAGGAGTCCTGATCTGTATAACTGTTGCAGGTTGGTGATTCACGTAGGATCCAAGCCCACCAGCTCATCATTTCTGCCAGAAAACCATTATTTCCAGAAGTTGAGGAAAGCATTGGAAGGTTTCATAATTCTCCAAGACAGGTTTGCAGGATAGTGCACCCACTGATCAAGTATAACCCTAAAAAGAAGTATTAATTTTAATTGGCATCGATGTATTGCTGATCTTTCCATGGTACTGCCCTATGTGGATTTTCTGACCAATAATGTTCTCAGAAGATCTTTATTGCATTGGCATGTGTGTGTGGGTGACAGGGGGACTTTAGACTCTGCAAAGAGGAGCTGTATTTACATGTGACCTCTGAAATACATGGAATGCTTTTCATATGCCATATGGACTTGTTTTTCCCCCTCGCTGCAGCTACTTGCCTTTGCCAACATTAAGAGAGCCGAAGATGTGTTCTATCAGCTCTCCAATGTATAAAGCTCATTGCATTTTTTTTTCTTTCTTTGCAATATTTAGTCATTTTCTTTTCATAATAGAGAATAATTTTAAAGGAGAAATTATATTTAAACCAGAGACCCTGGGATATAAAATACATAGGCGAAGTCTGGCCACGAATGATATTGCATTACTTAGTATGAAGCTGGAGATTGTACTTCTTACATCTCTCTGGGAATCTAAGATCTCCCAGGTTTTAGGTATGCTCATGCAGCTGTTACAGCCGCGTCCTAATTCTTCTTTTGGATTTTTATTCTTTTTGTATTTAGCAATATTTTGTGACACTCATGGCCAACATCTGTAAATGTATACACAACAAAAGAAAAAAAGGAAGATATCGGACTGTGCAGGCCAGAAAGGAGCATGCACTAAAGTTACATAAAAATTACATATTTTATTTAGATGTCATAAATTTTAAAACACATATAATGCACAGCGCAAATATATAAATATTAAAAAAAATATCAGGGTCTAGATATAACAATTTTCTGCGTTTGGTTAAGTGACAAGAAAAATAGTATTAATGTAGTAGGTCCTCATATGATGACGCGTTTCACCAATTTGTGCTTCATGAGGGCCTATGAACACCAATAGTACTCATCTACAAGAGAAAAATAGTCATTTACACAAGAATATTTAAGTAAATACACAAGTTATAAACAATAATCTCTAATTGCAGCCATATATTCAATGTGCAGAACCCACCTCAACGCAAAAACCACACATGCATACAAATTCCCTGGGCGGGTGCTGAAGCAGCGAAGAAGAGACTTGACCGGAGAGATAAAGCCCTAAATATTGAAAAACACTATTGAAAATTGAGTATTTAGGCATGTTTGAAATAAGTAGTGTTAGTAAATGAAGGACTTACTATGGGCTTGTGGTCACTTAAACGGGGACCTAGATCATATATGTTAGGTATATTCACCAAATCGTATGATGAGGGACGTAGTATACCAAAAAGTGTACTGTATTCTTGTAATGTCACTTTAAAACAAATAATAAGTAATATGTAATTACATAGTAGGTATACCTCAGTTATACGTGAGGTTGTGTGGTACAGCTACACACCTGATCACATACTGGCTTGCATCTATATATGTCTCCTGTATGACTAAAAATATAGTCCAAGTAATTTGGTCCAAGGGCATATATCAGGGTATAGTAAATGAATTGTGCCAGGTGTCCCAATGTTAATCATACATAGAAGACTCACTGGTCAGGTTTCCAGGCACAAGTAGATATCCTGGGGTGGGTCATGAACAGTGTACCTCAACACTAGGGGGAAATGGAAACGGAAAAATTAGACTACATTATGAACAATGTGGTTTTCGAAATGTTAGCAAACCAATCCACAAGTCAAGGCGTAAGCCACCTACCTCCAGTGTATAACGTTCACGCTCCCCAGTCTCTCCGGTCAGCTGGCGGAAGGGAGCCGCCATCTGTCCCTTTATGCTCCCTCCACCCTGCCGACTCACCCAAACTGGTTCGTCACACGGGGCGTCCCTGGGTAGGGCACGCCCATGTCACGTAATCTCCACGCACCATCTAAATTTTTCTTTTGGATTTTTATTCTTTTATATTCTAAAGACTGTGCAGGTAGAATGAGACACCAGGATTTGCAGTAGTAAAGGCAAGAATATTGGTTTACTGGAATCCCCAAGAGATAACATTGATGGGCGATTCAGCATACCAGCATCTATCGCAGGTTTTAGGTGGACTAATGCATTCAAGAAAAAATTAAAAGGATAGGGAAAGCTTATCATTGGCTCCAGCAATGTAAACCCTTGGGTCACAGTGGCAAAACCGTTTTAAGAGTGCATTTTCCCTATAGCAGACTCTATTACAGAAGAAGTTGCAGGTTATAAAGCCAACATAGTAGATAGCTTTAAAACCCCTCTCACTGAACCAGTGGGTAGATTTTTTTTACTTCCTACCTGGCAGACCAACAGGAAGAGAGGAGATCTCTTTGAAGCAAGGAGAAAATTGACTCTTGAACAGTTGTTACCAGAATAGGTGCCCTTTTTGGAAGAATTCTCTTCATCTCCTGTCCCAGTGACAATCATAAGATATTGGATTTCCCATCACTTTTTGACAATGGTGACCAGGAAAAAATAGAGGTAAATATCCCCAGCATGTGTACAGGCTGCAATAAAATCCTAAATGTTGTACAATTCTCCTGCTCTCTAGTGCAATAATGGGAAGGAAGAGGCAAGTTTCCAACAAATATGGATGGGTAGGACTGAAGGTCTTGCTGCCATCTCAGGACCAAGGGTATCCGACACAAACTGAAGAAAAGATAACAAAAAGAGGGGCGCACCGACCTAATGCATTACCACTAAAAACATTTATAAAAATAGTAAAATGCATAAAATATGCTCACAAAAAAGGTGTGATAATACACACACATATCAACAATTCTATGTATAAGTAAAGACGTCTCCAAGGAGGCCATGCACTGCGTAATGCTGGACAGCGTATGGCAGAACCGCACGGAGCTGCTGTGGCTTAGGCTGACATGTTTCGAGGAAGAACCCCCTTCCTCAGAGCCAAATGCTGCTGCAGCATTTCTTGGCCTAAAACCTAAACCACAGCAGCTCCGTGCGGTTCCGCCGTACGCCGTCCAGCATTACGCAGTGCCTGGCCTCCTTGGAGAGGTCTTTACTTATACATAGAATTGTTGATATGTGTGTATTATCACACCTTTTTTGTGAGTATATTTTATGCATTTTACTATTTTAATAAATGTTTTTTGTAACAATAAAATCCTGACAGGGGTTTTAACACCTTAACACTCGGGCCTTAAAAACACTTTAAATAACAAGCGAAAAAAAAAAGAAAATAAACTGTAAACAATAGCACAAATGACGTATAATGAATCTCACTGTCAGAATAGAAATACAGTAATCATCAAAATAAAACAGCCAAGAAAATAAATATGAATACAAAGCAATGATCGAATGATTATAATAGCAAAAAAAAAAAAAAATGTCCAATGTGAGGCCAATAATATTGGGGTCGGGTCATCATGGAAATTGTTAGAAATGGAAAAAGGTTATTAGGCCAGGTCCAAAAACGACCTATATTAAATATCATTTTTTTTTTATTTATTTTTTATTTTTGTAATACGCAATAGCAGTGAAAAACAAAGACAAAATATTCACTTATTACTAGGACAAGAAAAGTGCTGAATGTTGATTTTTTAAAAACTTTATTTAATAAAAGAAGTTATAGGCGGAAAAAAATCTAAATAATATTTTTTCAATATTTTAATCGCCTTTTCAAAGAGTATAAGGCCATGCCAAGCAAAAACTAATTTTACAATGCAGTTTAAAGTAAAACACAACAGATAAGGAAAATAACAAAAAACTAGAACGAAAATTGAGTGTGATATGAAAGTGCATAATAGCTAGTTGAGAAAGCTCTGTTCTGACCCCTCCCTTGGTATGCTAAACATGTGCTTATTTTACTTGATGTGTTTGTAAAAGGAAACCTTTAGGCTTCGTGTACACGGCACGTTTGAAAACCTCTCCTGAACGCTGGAACTTTAAAGCTAGTAACCGACGGTTAAAAAAGTAAATTTTGCCGCGTTTACATGCTGCGTTTATGCGGTTTAGCGGTGTTTAGGTTTAGAAGAGTTTTTACATTGTAAAATGGTCAGAAATGTATCCCCATTCAAAACACCAATAAACGAAATGCCTCTAAATCTGAGTTACCGCGTTTACAAGCGTTTGCACGTTGTTACAAGCATTTGCCGTTTCAAATGCCAATAAACTTCCGTCCTGAATGTAATTTTTTGCTTTAAAAAAAATGCCACTAAACCCAACTGTCTCTAAATGACCATAAACATCTCAGTGTACATGGACAGATAGGATAGCACATAGGAGGGTTCAGGGGCTTCTTAACCGCTTCCCAACCACCCGCCGCCTTTTTACTGCGGCAGGGTGGGTCTCCTGCGCAAACCGATGTAGACCTATGTCTGTCACGCGGGAAGCTCCCGCCCCCACTTGGCAGCAGAGAAGCTGATGCAAAGGTCAGGCGGCTCTGACTGCTGTCTGACACCCACGATCGTTCCCCGCTGAGAGAGAAGACCGGTCAGCTGTTGTAAACACAGCCGACCGTCCTTCTCCCTAGAATGATCATAGAGCCCCTGTGATCCTTCTATATAGGATCACATGTCTCTATGGTCATTTCAGAAGCCACACCCCCCCCCACAGTTAGAATCACTCCCCTAGGCTCACATTTAACCCCTTGATCACCCACAGGGTTAACCCCTTCCCTGCCAATGGCATTATTACAGTAACAGTGCATATTTTTAGAACTGATTACTGTAGTAACGTCACTGGTCCCCCCAAAAGTGTCAAAAATTTCAATTAGGGGTCCGATCTGTCTGCCCCAATGTCGCAGTCCCACAAAAATCGCAGATCGCTGCCATTACTAGTAAAAAAAAAAAAAAAAAAAACAATAAAAATGACATAAATTTTGCCCGTAGTTAGTAGACGCAATAACTTTTGCGCAAACCAATCAAAATACGCTTATTGCAATTTTTTTTTTCAAAAAATATGTAGCACAACACAAATTGGCCTAAAATGTTAAAAACATTTTGATTTTTAATTTTTTTTGAGAATGTTATCTAGCAGAAATTTGTTTTTTTTGTTGCTACTTTTTTGTTTATAGCGATAAAAATAAAAATCGCACAGGTGATCAAATACCACCAAAAGAAAGCTCTATTTGTGGCAAAAAAGGACATCAATTTTATTTAGGTACAGTGTCGCATGACCGCGCAATTGTCAGTTAAATTAATGCAATGCCGATTCGCAAAATTAGGCCTGGTCATTAAGGGGGCAAATCCTTCCAGTCCAGAAGTGGTTAAAAAAACACCCAACTGCTCCTAAACGTCCATTTATCAGCAGCAGTGTACATGAGGCCTAAGGAGTATAGAAGGTTAAACCATTACCAGGTTATTTTCTGCGGCTTGTGTCCAACCAGGGAGATTGATCTTTGCTTCTTGTCCTTTGCGACTCAATAGAAAATAAGAATTAAACTCTCCAAAGTGAATGGAATTCTCGTCACTGTCATAGGAACAAATGTCCCCATTCTCTCACTTCTTGCTCTGATGCTAACTCTAACATTTTTATTTCCCTTCACTTTCTGTCTCAGTTACATCTGTCACCAGGACAAATAAAGGTAAAAGTAAAAAAATGCCTTTACATGCACTACAGGTGGTTGTAAAGCCTTAAAGAGGAAGTAAACCCTCCTCTACAACTTGTTCCTATAGGTAAGCCTATATTATGGCTTACCTATAGGTACTGTAAATATCTCCTAAACTTGTACCATTTAGGAGATATTTACCTTACATGCAGCCAGTGACGTCACTGGTGCATGCGCTCTGAAGGAACGGCCGCTGGTGCCGTTTCTTTAGAGCCCCGTGCCGTGACCATCGGCTCCCGCGCGCGTGCGCGGGAGTGACGTCAACGCAGCTCCGGCCAATCAGATGGCCGGATGCCGCGATCCCGGAAGACGGGCGACTGGACATGTCACCCGTCATACAGGTAAGCGGGCAGCACGGCGGGGGCTCGTTCTTAGGTAAGTATTTCATAATGAGCTAGTATGCGATGCATACTAGCTCATTATGTGTTTGTCTTTCAGGTTGCAAAAAAAAAAAGTTTCATGGGTTTACAACCTCTTTAAAGGAGTTGTAAAGGCAAACTTTTTTTTACCTTAATGCATTCTATGCATTCAGATAAAAAGCCTTCTGTGTGCAGCAACCGCCCCAGCACCCCCTAATACTTACCTGTGCCCCATGTCTGTCCAGCGATCTCAACGAGTCCCTTGGCTGTCCGGGACTCCATCTCCTGATTAGCTAAGACACAGCAGCGTGCCATTGGCTCCCACTGCTGTCAATCAAAATCAGTTAGCCAAGCCTGATAAGAGAGGGAGCGGGGCTGAATGGCAGCTCCTTGCCTGAATGGACACACGGAGCTGCAGCTCAGCTCCGGTGCCCCCATAGCAAGCTGCAATGGAAAGCGGCTTTCCGTGGGGGTACCCGATGAAGAGGAGAGGCCTGGAGCATCGGTGGGGGACCCCAGAAGAAGAGGATCTGGGATGCTCTGTGAAAAAAGATTACGAAGAGCAAGTAAATATAGGCATGTTTGTTATTTAAAAAAAAAAAAAAAAAATGAAATGTTTACATCCACTTTAATCCAGGGGTGAATTTTGTTCTGTATGGTTACAATTTTTGCATAACTCAGCCTCACCCAAGACCAGTGGTGGCCCGTCCATTGGGGGCACAGGGGCGCCGCCCCCCATCCATGCGTCCGGTCCCCTAATCTACATGCAGGGCACCGGACACATGGTTTTTAATAGGGGATTTTTTAAGCACGTGATTACAGCCAGAGACTGTAATAGGCTTCAGAAAAGGGTGGGCTTGGGGCGCAGAGCACTGCGCACTGAGCCCACCCAGTTGTATGACAATAGCCAATGAATATTCGCTATTATCACACTGATCTTCCTCCCAGCCAATCAGGAAGTGGGTCGTGAGACCCCTTTCTTAAATGGCTGAAAAGAGAAGCGATTTTACTGGCCACTGGCCAGGAAGTGGGAGGGGACGTACGGCTGGAGGAGACTCACAGATGCTCGGGGAAGGAGCAGGTAAGGATTCTGGCTGTCTGGCTTGGCAGAGAGCTGGCCGGCCATCTGTCCTGGGAGGGGGGAGTGGGTGGTAGATTTGATTGCCAGGCCGTCCCGCCGGGGGGGAGGGGGGGGTTGTTGGTTTTGCCACCCCACCCCAAACTTTCATTCACCAGCCGCCACCAGCCACAAAGACCCTAACGGAAAACAATAGAATAAAGGTGTATAATTCAATATATATAACTTTGATAAGGACTAAGAGGGGTGTAAAAGGGTTAATAAAGTATAAGTAAACTCTAACAATGAACTTCTCTTATTTGCTGATTTGCTCCCTTTTGTTCTAATAAATATACCATTGAAAGCATTTTCTTATATCTTTTTATTAAGTGCAAAAAAATACTTGTTGATCTTGCCAAAATATTCAGAGAGATATCTGTTCTTATCCTGGACTGCAAGTCAATTAATCCCTATGCTGTGGATAAGAAGACAGTGGTAGAGGTTCAGTAGTTAAGCTAAATGGACAGGGCTGACAACATTCAGTCCACAAAAATACTATGGGGTTGATTTGCTAAAACTGGAGAGTGCAAAATCAGGTGCAGCTCTGCATAGAAACCAATCAGCTTTCAGTTTTCTATGTCAAAGCCTAATTGAACAAGCTGAAGTTAGAAGCTGATTGGTTTCTATGCAGAGCTGCACCAGATTCTGCACTCTCCAGTTTTAGTAAATCAACCCCTGTGTGTTGTCAGCCCACAATTGGAAATTGAGTGCATTGCAAGTCAATCAGGAGTTGATAAACTGTACATGATAGCCAATCAGCTTCAAACTTCAGCTTGTCTAGTTAACCACTTGCCGACTGCGCACAGTATATTTACTGCGGCAGTCAGCCCCGGCCAGGCAGAGTGACGTAGGTCTACGTCGCTCGCCTGTCACTGGGTTTTGAGCCAATAGCGGGCGAGCGCGTGCCCGCTGAGGCACCCGCCTGCCTCGGCTGGTTTACGGAGGAGTGCGGCGTGTGACCGGCGGACCCGATGTCCGCCGGTCACACTATGATCGTCGGTAGAGCGGCTTATGTAAACAAGCCGCCTGTCATTCTCCCCTGTGTAAGAATGGAGATCAGACGGTTCTACTATGTAGAACCGTTGATCTCTGTTTTTACACCAATAGCCATGTCCCACTACAGTTAGAATCACACCCCTAGGACACACTTAACCCCTCCCTGTCCAATACAGTTAACCCCTTCCCTGCCAGTGTCATTTTTACAGTAACAGTGCATATATATAGCACTGATTACTGCAGTAATGTCACTGGTACCCCCAAAAGTGTCAAAAATGTCAGTCAAGGGTCCGATCTGTCCGCCGCAATGTCGCAGTACCGCAAAAAAAATCGCAGATCACCGCCATTACTCGTTAAAAAAAAAAACACCAAAAATGACAAAAAGCTTTCCCTTTGTTAGTAAATGCGATAACTTTTGCGCAAACCAATCAAAATACGCTTTTTGCTATTTTTTTTAACAAACATATGTAGCATAAAACAAATTGACCGAAAATGTTAAAAAATTTTGATTTTTACATTTTTTTGGGGGGGGGGGAATTTCATATAAAAAAAGTGAAAAATATTGTTATTTTTGAGAAATTGACGCTCTTTTTTTGTTTATAGCGCATGATCAAAAAAACTCATCAGGTGATCAAATACCACCAAACGAAAGCTCTGTTTGTGGGAAAAAAAGGACGTGAAATTCGTTTAGGTACAGCGTCGCACGACCGCGCAATTGTCCGTTAAAGTCACGCAGTAAAAAATCGCAAAAAACCCCCTGGTCAGGAAGGGGGTAAAATCTTCCAGGGCTTAAGTGGTTAAGTTTTGACAAAAAAAAGGTGAGCTGCACCAGATTTTGCACTCTCCATTTTTAGTAAATCCACCCCTTAGTTTCTATGCTGTAGATAAGAAGACAGTGGCAGTGTTTTAGTAGTTAAAACATTTGTTACCCCAAAACTTCATATTGCTGATATGTGCCTGCTGTACCATGTACTTGTATGGGAATGTATTCTGTTCTCTTTGTATTGCTTCCTTTATGTGAAATCCCTGCTGTTCCTGCCAATCCCTCTGCTTTCCTATTAAAAACTGACCAAACAAAGCAGGAGAGTACCCTGTGGTCAGTTCTTTAGCTATGCTGGGAACTCAATGTGCTTTCCATCAATGATCAGACTTCGCCCCCGCTGCACAGCCATTCACTGGCAAACTCAGTGTACTGCTGTTTCTCCTCCCCCCTGCTCTTATGCAGATGAGAACAGAGGGAATGTGACCATTCATAAAAAAGGTATTTATAATTTTTTTTTATATCTATATAAAAAATGTTTTGTCTTTCATTTCTGTTTTAAACTGAATGGGTTGTTTTACAAGGAGATTGTTTACAATCACCTTAACCACTTAAGCCCCGGAAGATTTTACCCCCTTTCTGACCAGGGCCTATTTTGTGATTCGGCACTGCGTGACTTTAACGGACAATTGCGCAGTTGTGCGACACTGTACCCAAACGAATTTGACGTCCTTTTTTTCCCACAAACAGAGCTTTCTTTTGGTGGTATTTGATCACCTGTGTGATTTTTTGATCATGCGCTATAAACAAAAAAAAAAAGCGTAAATTTTGCAAAAATAACAATATTTTTCACATTTTTTTTTTTTATATGTAATTCCCCCCAAAAAATGTAAAAATCTAAATTTTTTAACATTTTAGGCCAATTTGTTTTATGCTACCTATGTTTGGTACAAAAAAAATCGCAAAAAGCGTATTTTGATTGGTTTGCGCAAAAGTTATTGCGTTTACTAAGAGAAAGATTTTTGTCATTTTTGTTGTTTTTTTTTTTTTAACGAGTAATGGCGGGGATCTGTGATCTTTTTTGCGGGACTGTGACATTGCGGCGGACAGATCGGACCCTTGACTGACATTTTTGACACTTTTGGGGTTACCAGTGACATTACTGCAGTAATCAGTGCTATACATATGCACTGTTACTGTAAAAATTACACTGGCAGTGAAGGGGTTAACTTTTTTTGAGAGGGAGGGGTTAAGTGTGTCCTAGGGGCGTGCTTCTAACTGTGATTGGATGTGGCTACTTGTGTAAGAACAGAGATCAACGGTCCTATATAGCAGAACCATGTGATCTCTATTCTTACACAGGGAAGAATGACAGGCGGCTTTGTTTACATTAGCCGCCTGCCTTTCTCCCGCTGTAACGGACAATTGCGAGTGCCCAGCGGACATTGGGTCCGCCGGGCACACGCCCGGGGGGATCCGTGAGCCAGTGGGTGCGTGCCTCCGGCGGCGTGCGTTCGCTCCCTAGAGTCTCACAGGCTAGCGACGTAGACCTACGTCACTTTGCCTGTGAGGGGCTGACCGCCGCAGTAAATAGTCATGCGGCGGTCGGCAAGTGGTTAAGCTAAATGGGCAGGGCTCAAACCATTCAGTCCACAAAAGCGCTGTGTGTTGTCAGCCCACAAACTGGAAACTGAGAGCTCTGCTGGGCCTCTCTGCAACACCTCAGGCAGTTGCATTTGTTTTGTAATCTCAGGGCTCTTCCTACCTTCTGAGATATGCTTTTGGGGTGGCATGGGAAAGTTTCTTACCGTCAGGGTCATCTTTAATTTTGATTGGACCCTGGACAAATATTTTCTTGGGCCCTTCAAAATCCACTTATTACCTATTTGCAGGCAGTGCTGGCTCAGGAGGCAACTGCTTTGGACCCAACAACAATGACTGGGCCCAGGGCAGCTGCCCCTTTTGCCCTGTGTTAAAGATGGCCCTGCTTACCGCAACTCCTCCACACAGTGCAATAATCCCAAATTTGCATCACCATCATTTCTCAACCTAAATGCCACCAGTATTTAGAATGATAAAACATTTTCTTAGAGTTCTGCTTAAAAGTTGAATATTATTATCACTCTGTAAGGAGTAATTTGGTGAATATTAACAAAAATGTGAATTTCTGATTAATGTCAGATCTAATGAAATATCTCTCTCTAATAACAGGAGGCATGAATTGTTTTTAGAGATAATGAGGCAAATCTATATATTTTTTTCCCTCTTTTGTATTTAATTCCAAACCCGGCTGCTTCCTGTGAAAAACTGCTTTTAATTGGCTCCCGGCTAAAAGAGATGTTTCCAAATCTTGAGTCATCAATGTCATATTCTGAGATGGATTTGTAGAAGCACTGGCATATTTTGTTGTAAAATAAATAAGGGGAGTTAATGAGAGAGCGAAGCAGCATGGCTTTAAGCCTTCCTGCTGGTATTACGACAAATCTCGGCTCGGCGCTGCGCTTGTGGGGGTATTCACAGCCATACAAACAAGTTAGCTGGTTCACTGATCAAATAACTGACAGTTCTGAAAATTCCTCTCTAAAAACATTTGCCTCTATGTAACATCTATTCCGTTGTGTTTAATGTAATCATATTGGACTGGCATATGAAAATAACAATGCCGCGTCTTTGGCCTTCTCTGACACAGAAGTTTTCCTATCTTTGGAAAGCAAATCTTTAAGTGTTAGGCTCCATGCACACTAGCGTTTTTTTTTTTTAATACGTTTAAAAAACGCTAGAAAAAGGATGGATAAAAAATGCTGATAATAGCGTTTAGTTAGTAGCTTTTAGGAGAGTTAGCGTTTTTACAGAATAGGTAAAAAAAAAACTGTTAGGAGCGTTTTTGTAGCATTTGGAAGCCTTTAGGAACACTTAGGAGCGTTCAGCATTTTTTTTTTGCTGGGAAGACGCTTCCAAAAACTTTGCAAAAACTATTTTTTTCTGCTTCTAGAAAGATGAAGCTTAAAGCGGTAGTATACTCCACTGTTTGGCTTTTACCTACAGGTAAGCCTATAATAAGGCTTACCTGTAGGTAAAATTAATATCTCCTAAACCTGGATGGTTTAGGAGATATTCACCCTGCAGGCACCTGCTGACACCAGCGGCGCATGCGCTCTGAAGGTCCGGCGGACCTTCAGAGCTCCTTCCCGGCTCCTTGCCGGAAAGTGAACTCCCGCGCGCATGCGCAGGAGCGACGTAATCGCGGCTCAGGACACTCACAGAGCTGGAGCCGCTGAACCTGGAAGAGACGCCGAGCGAAGATGTCGGCTGCCTCATCAGTGTCCGAGCGACCATATCGGGGCTTCATTCTAAGGTAAGTATTTCAGAATGAGCTAGTATGCGACGCATACTAGCTCATTATGCCTTTGTATGCGATGCATACTAGCTCATTATGCCTTTTTATGCGATGCATACTAGCTCATTATGCCTTTGTATGCGATGCATACTAGCTCATTATGCCTTTTTATGCGATGCATACTAGCTCATTATGTCTTTGTATGCGATGCATACTAGCTCATTATGCCTTTGCTTGCGATGCATACTAGCTCATTATGCCTTTGCATGCGATGCATACTAGCTCATTATGCCTTTGTATGCGATGCATACTAGCTCATTATGCCTTTGTCCTGGTTTGTTTGTTTTTTGTTGTGTTTTTTTGAGGATACAACTGCTTTAAAAAACATTTCTAGCATAAAATTGTGTGTATGGACACATAGAATAACACTATTAGCTTTTAGGAGCAGAAAAAAAAATCGCTCGAAATAGCTTCTAGGAGCTTAAAAGGTAACTCCACTTTCGTGGGGAAAAAAATTAGCAAATAAAGAAAATACAATATAGCATGAACAATTGAGACACAAATCATATTTTAATTGAATGTTATTAAAAATGACCTTTCCTTTTCAATCTGCAGCTGTTGTAATTTTCTGAAAATGCAATGCAATATGGCTACCTGGAGGTGTTCTGTACACAGAATGTATACTGGCCACACCCCAGAAACATCATTTCCTGCTTGTGTGATTGGCTCACCAAATTTCCCAGAAGTCTACTGTAAGATAAAAGTCAGATTTATAACATCCCCTGCAACAAAAATGTAATTTTTGGTGAGATACTCCCTATAGGAACACATCTAAAGGGATGCAGGCCCATCAGCTTTATTCATTAGAGCTCTGCAGCTGCCACAGCTGATATATAATTATGAAACCACTCCTATTAGACCCACTCAACACAGAGGCACTTCAGAAAAACAAAAGGTAGGAATCTGCAACAAAGATTGTTTGAATCCTTGTAATGTACAGAGATCACCCAGAGGGGAATGATTTTTTCTCAACAAAAGTGGAGTTACGCTTTTAAAAAAATGCTATTGTGCATGGAACCTAAATGAGAGCTATTTTAACCACTTATGGACCACCCCACACAGATATACTGCAGCAGGGCGGCCCTCCCACACAAAATCATGTGCCTGTACGTGAGTTTGCGCACAGGGCCACTGGAGACACGCTCCCACTGTGATTGGACACAGCAGGAGCCAATCAGTGGGTCCGGGGAATGTGATGTCGGTCCGGGACCTGCCGATCGTTCACTAACAAGGCAGATCGCCGTTCTGTCAGAGAGAAAGATGAAGAAACATGGATCTCTGTCTTCCTCCAGTTAGGCCACCCCCCACACAGTTGGAAAGCATTCCCTAGGAGCACATTTAACCCTTTGATCGCCCCTGATGATGGTAACCCCTTCTCTGCCAGTGTCATTAGTACTGTGACAGTGCATATTTTTTAGCAGTGATCACAGTATTAGTGTCACTGGTCCCTAAAAAGTGTCAGAAGTGTCAATTAGTGTCCAATTTGTCCGCCACAATGTTGCAGTCCCACTAAAAATAGCTGATCGCCACCATTACTAGTAAAAATAAATAAATAAATAAAACTTCCTTTCAAAATATCCCATGGTTTGTAGCCACTCTAACTTTTGAGCAAACCAATTAATATACACCTATTGGGATTTTTTTTTAATCAACAATATGTAGCAGAATACACTGTACCCAAATACAATTTATGTCATTTTTTCCCCCACAAATAGAGCTTTCTTTTGGTGGCATTTGATCACCTCTGCGGTTTTTAGATTTTGCGCTATCAACAAAAAAAGAGCGACAATTTTGAAAAAACACAATATTTTTTACTTTCTGCTAAAAACATTCCCAATAAAAACATTTAAAAAATCGAAATGTTTTTATCAGTTTAGGCCACTTTGTATTCTGCTACATATTTTTTGTAAAATAAATCCCAAAAAAGTGTATTTTAAATGGTTTGCGCAAAAGGGTTTTTTTTTTGTTTTTATTAGTAATGACGGCGATCATCGATTTTTAGCGGGACTGCGACATTGCGGCGGACAGATTGGACTCCTAACTGACATTTTTTACACTTTTTGGAGACCAGTGACAATATTACAGTATTCAGCGCTAAATAATATGCACTGTTACTGTATAAATGGCACTGGCAGGGAAGGGGTTAATACGGGGGGTGATCAAAGGGTTAAATGTATGCCTAATTGTGCTTACTAACTGCGTGTGTGTGGGGGGGGGGGGGGCGCTCTGTGACAGGCACACAGAGACCGGGGTTTTCAGCTAAGCTGAAACACAGATCTCTGTGTGCCTGTCTGACAGAAGAGCTGCCTGCTTTGTTTACATAGGCATACAGCTCTCCTGTCAGTTTCTGTGAAGATTGAAGGAGGCCGGCGGCGATTGTGCTCGCTGCTCCCGTGGTCTGACTCCCGCTTTGCCGAGACCGCGTGCGCATAATCACGTAGATCTGTGTGATTATGCGCAGCCAAACCACCCTGCCGCAGTAAATTTGCGTGGGGCGGTCGACAAGCGGTTAATTGAACAAACTGAAGTTCGAAGCTGATTGGCTACCATGCACAGCTGCACTGGATTTTGCACTCTCCATTTTAAGGAAGGCCTCTTTTAGGCCCATTTCACACATATGGACCGTTCATTTCATCAGTTCAGTCACTTTTTTTGTCATCAGCTTTTTCAGTCAACATCAGTTTTTCATCCTTTGTCATCAGTTTTTCATCCTTTGTCATCAGTTTTTCATCCTTTGTCATAATTTTTTCATCTATTTTTCACCCTTTTTCATCAGTTTTTCATTCGTTTTTTTCATCCTTTGTCATCCATTTTCATGCATTTTCATCCGTTTTCATCTGTTATCATCCGTTTTCATCTATTTTTCGTCCGATCTGTTTTTTTAACGGCTGAAAAATAGGGCTTTCATCTGTTCAAAACAGATGTTGATGGAAGTGGATGAAAACAGATACAAATGAATGATCATTCATTTACAACCATTTTTCCATAGGAATGCATTGATGTCCATTTTTCATCCATCAATGGATGGATGAAAAACGGATGAACGGCCTGTATGTGTGAAAGGGGCCTTACACATGCTGTCCGTTTGTTCGTTTTTTATCCATCCGTTGACGGATGAATAATGGACATCGATGCATTCCTATGGAAAACAGGTGTAAATGGATGATCATTCATTTACATCAGTCTTCATCCACTGTTTTTTTAAAATTATCAAAACTCTATTTTTCCTCCGTTACAAAAACAGATCGGATGAAAAACGGATGTAAACTGACAAATGGTCCGTTTTTATCCGTTTTTGCATTGGTAGAGGATGTAAAAAAACTGACGAAAAGCTGATGAGCACTGATGAAAAACTGATGAGCACTGGTGAAAAACTGATGAAAAACTGATGAGCACTGATAAAATAATGGATGAAAAACTGATGAGCACTGATGAACACTGATGAGCACTGATGAACACTGGTGAAAAACTGATGAGCACTGATGAAAAATGGATGAAAAACTGATGAAAAACTGATGAGCACTGATGAACAACTGATGAGCACTGATGAACAACTGATGAGCACTGATGAAAAACTGTGAGCACTGATGAACACTGATGAAAAACTGATGAGCACGGATGAAAAATGGATGAAAAACTGATGAGCACTGATGAGCACTGATGAAAAACTGATGAACACTGATGAGCACTGATGAACACTGATGAAAAACCGATGAGCACTGATGAACAACTGATGAGCACTGATGAAAAACTGTGAGCACTGATGAGCACTGATGAACACTGATGAAATACTGATGAGCACTGATGAGCACTGATGAAAAACTGATGAACACTGATGAGCACTGATGAACACTGATGAAATACTGATGAAAAACTGATGAGCACTGATGAACACTGATGAAAAACTGATGAGCACTGATGAACAACTGATGAGCACTGATGAACAACTGATGAGCACTGATGAAAAACTGTGAGCACTGATGAACACTGATGAAAAACTGATGAGCACGGATGAAAAATGGATGAAAAACTGATGAGCACTGATGAGCACTGATGAAAAACTGATGAACACTGATGAAATACTGATGAGCACTGATGAACACTGGTGAAAAACTGATTAGCACTGATGAAAAACTGATGAACACTGATGAAAAACTGATGAACACTGATGAAAAACTGATGAACACTGATGAAAAACGGATGAAAAACTGATGAGCACTCATGAGCACTGATGAACACTGGTGAAAAACTGATGAGCACTGATGAACACTGGTGAAAATCTTATGAGCACTGATGAAAAACTGATGAGCACTGATGAAAAACGGATGAAAAACTGATGAATACTTCATCCATTGTGACGTGATTGAACTGATGAAATGAACGGTCTGCATGTGTGAAAGGGGCCTAAATCAACCCCACATTGTCTGCAAAAGAGAACAATCACTGTTCAGGTGGAACCCCTGATTGGCCAGCTGTGTCTGCTGCCAGCCCTCAGCCCTCAACATTGGCTGAGATGTGAAAATGACATAATAATTATGCAAATAAACCTCAGTAACAATTATTATGTCAGTCTGGGCTTCCCTTTTCTCCAGCACAAGTGAACATTTTACAGTCTGTTTTAAGGCAACACATTAAATGAGTCTCAGGCTGACAGTTTATTGGAAAATCTGACCTTTAGATCAACAGAAAGATATTCTAGTAACTATTTAATCCTGACAAGAGGATAAACTCTTCAGAATCAGGAATCTTGTATCAAAAATGCAATACCAAGTTTAAAGTTGATCTAAAGTCAATCACGAAAAGCTTATATAATCTTTCTTTAACATGTAAATGTATTTCAAAAGCTGTTTATAAATCTGTAGGTTTCATTAACCGTCTCCGGCCAGACCGCCCACCGGATATTTACTGCGGCAGGCTGGCCCTCTTGCACGAAATGACGTAGGGCTACATCGGTCACGCACCTGCAGCTAGGGGGCGAGCGTGCGCTGGCAGCGGTGTGCTCTCGCCCCCACCCAAAGCGTGTGTCAGGTGGCTCGGATTGCCGCCTGACACCTATAATCACTCCCCGCTAAGAGAGAAGAAAGGTCAGCTATTGTAAACATAGCTGACCGTTCTTCTCTCTGCAATGATCACAGAGCTCCTGTGATCCTTCTATAAAGAATCACAGGTCTCTGTGATCATTTCACAAGCCCCTCCCCATACAGTTGGAAACACGCCCCTAGGTACACATTTAACCCCTTGATCACCCACAGTGTTAACCTCTTCCCTGCCAGTGTCATTATTACAGTAACAGTGCATATTTTTAGCACTGATTACTGTAGTAATGTCACTTGTCCCCCCCAAAAGTGTCAAAAATGTCAGTTAGGGGTCCAATCTGTCTGCTGCAATGTCGTAGTCCCGCTAATAATCGCAGATCGCCGACATTACTAGTAAAAAAAAGAAAAACAATAAAAATGACATAAATCTTTCCCGTAGTTTGTAGACACGATAACTTTTGCGCAAACCAATCAAAATACACTTATTGTGATTTTTTTTTTACCAAAAATATGTAGCAGACAACAAATTGGTCTAAAATGTTAAAACATTTTGATCTTTACATTTTTTTTGGGAATTGTTGCTATTTTTTTGTTTATAGCGCAAAAAATAAAAATCGCAGAGGTGATCAAATGCTACCAAAAGAAAGCTCTATTTGTGGGGAAAAAAAGGACACCAATTGTATTTGGGTACAGCGTCGCATGACTGCGCAATTGTCCATTAAACTAACGCAGTGCCGAATCGCAAAATATGGCCTGGTCATTAGGGGGAAAATCTTCCAGTCCAGAAGTGGTTAAGGAAATACTAGGTGATCAAGATCCTTGTTCAAGCACCCTCTGAAGAGACATGCCCCCCAGATTACATGGAGTTGTGTATTAAAACATGTAGGGTCTCCGAGTGGGGGGGGGAGGTAGAGCAAGCTACATAGTGTGTATTTACAGCATCCTGATGGCAGTTAAATCTGTTTGATAGACTGGGTTGAGGTGGTTAAGGCTTTGTAACCTTTTTATTTTTTTTTTGTAATTAAAATATGTTTCTTTCTATGCTAGCTTTGCATTAGGCTGTTTTGTTTACCTGCTAATGTAAGCATGCTTGTTTTTGTTTAGTTAAATATATTTATTTTATTTTGCTTATTTTATTTATATGTATATATATTTTTATTAATAAGCTGTATGTTTGTATGATTTTTTTAAAAAACTACATTTACAAGGAGTTGTGCAAACACACGTCTTACAGGTACGGTCTTTTTGTAGGGGGCCCAAGCACACAGGGGGGCCCACACAGAGAGGGGGGATTAGTGATGGACCACAATTGCAGAACTCTTCCTCCAGCAGCTGGTCTCTCCCCCTCTCCCTGCTGCCATCTTTTATCTGCTGAGAAAGAGACAGTTGTCCCTCACTAATCCCCCTCCCTGTGCACCCCCTCCCTCCCAGCTCTGGCTCTAATGTTATCTCTGTTCCTAAGTTTTTTATCTCTGTAACTTTGTTTATCTCCCTCTTTCGCTCTGATCCCAGAGCTCCAACTGCCCAACCTGTATATTTTTTTCATCTCATCTTAATTTTTATTAACTCAGTTTTGTCTTTTAGATTTAGCAGGAATTCTGTGAGTTATGTTGTATTTGTGTCTGCTAATAATGATTTTATTGTACTTTTAGCAACATATAGCTTTAATATTTTCTTGGGGGGGGGCCTGTCAGGTAGACTGTACGGGCCCCCCGCAATTTCTATCAGCAGCCCTGTCCTTGGGTCCGAAGGATGGAGTATGTGTGCCCTATCAAATAAACGTCCATTTTTTCGTGATGTCATCAGAGTGTGGGCCTTTCCTTCTTGCGCGTGTCTCACAAAGCGTGAACAGGCTCCCTGGGCCTTTACACTCAGCTGTCTGCATCCTGGGAGAATAAACGGGCAGCTTGATGCGCTGGGGCAAGAAATTTAAAAAAAGCCATGGGAAAAGAAGTAGGGTTGCATAGATACTGTTTTTTTTATTAGCGAGTACAAGTACCGATACTTTCGGTCAAGCACTAGCCGATACCGAGTACTGATACTTTGCGGTGCGATCTGCGTCAATACAAAATAAATTGGCACATTCCAGTCCAAATTTGATTCCCCCCACTACTCCTGTGTGTGTGTGTGTGTGTGTGTATAAAGTGATTAAAACGCCATCCAGTAAGGTTAAACAATATGAGAACTCACAGTACATTTCTGGTAGCAAATCAGGCCTGATGGAGGTACTCACAGAGCTGGAGGAGATGTTCCGGGACCCTGTGGGTATAGGGCAATAGTGATGTCAGCTTGGGGGCGGACCACCGCTATATCTCCTCCAGCTGTCCTGATTTGCTAACAGATTTTTACTGTGAGTTCTAACATTATTTAACCTGACAAGACGGTGCTTTAATCTCTTTGTATACACACATACACAGGAGCAGTGGGGGAAATCGCATGCGATGTAGGCAGGAATCGCACCACATTCCTGTTCAAATCATATGCGATTCTTTGCAACGTTATTTGCGCCATTCATTTTGTATTTACACAAATCGCACCGCAAAGTATCAGTTTCGGTATCAGGGGCATTTGAAAGAGTACCGGTACTCGCTCAAATGCTTTTGTATGGGCACTGATACCGATACCGTAATCGGTGAATCCCTATTTAAAAGTATTATTAATTATTTAGTAAATAAACTAAACTTGCTTTGTATTTTTTATTACAAATAGAATAACAAGGACTGTAAATGTTAAGAACATTTCAGCTATACATGAAAACAGGTAACCACCCCCTTTACCTAATAAAAATGTAAAAGCTTACTGCCAATATGCATTTTCAGTTATTGACAATGCTGATCCAGAAGCATACATTATATTGCTGTTGCAAGAGCCTGATTTTCAGGTGTAATTGTATATTTTTGTAACACTTCCTAACTTGAAGATGCTGCTGGTGTAGAAACACGTTGTGATGATTCAAAAGCAGCAGAAAGTGTTTCTGGAATGAGAACTCTGTAAGAAAAAGCTACTCACACTTTCATTATGGTCCTCATCATTTTATTCCATAAAGTATTTTTTAATGTCTCTAGAGCACCTTTGACATGCAAGGATGTGTTTTGTCATCTTTGTCATCCTTGTAGCATTTGGAAAAGAATCTTTCTCACAATATTTGAGCTTTGCTCTCAGCAGAATTTGCACTGTGGAAATTTTTTCCAAACTCTAGATGTTGGTCTCACCATTTTGCTGAGAAGGGGAAAACAAAACCCAATGTACTGAGCAGACTATAGAGAAAAACTATGCTGTGATGGCAGAGAACATTATTAAAATAAATTAATTTGTCAGACAAATTTACCCTCTTACCTGTCTATTAAGGCCTGAGAGGACAGAAAATATTATTTACTGTATACCAACAGTCACCCAACTGTAGGAGGTACAAGATGGAGCCCACACGCAAACTGAACTGGAGCTATTTCCCTGCAGCCTCCCCTAGTGGCAGAAATGTATATCGCTCTCCGTTTTTCTGTTTTTTCCCAGACCTTCATATTTCTAGCTGGGGATGTAAGTTTCTTTGCTCAGAGCTTGTCATTTTGGGATTTTTAAAATGAAAAAAAGCTATTTGATGTTATTTGGTATAATGAGATGGCATGTAGCAATGGATAATTGGCCTGAGATAACATGTAATAAGGGGCCCCATGATTGCTGATGGTGCCATTGAATGTTTAAAAACAGCTCACAATGATTGAGTATAAGTTAACCTGTTTATACTCCTTTTCATACTCCCCAAGAGCACAGCGCTGAGCTTGACAGATTTCATAATAAATGGATTGAAAAGCACAGTTAGAGCTTAGGTCTATTCTAAATGTTGAATGTTAAGAAAGAATAACATATTGTGTTAAAAAAAAAGAATCTGTTACATAGAAGGAAACATCAAAGGGATATAAAGCAGAATGTAACAGTAATCATCATCAGTGGAAAATTGGCAACCTTTATGTAATTCTCTAACTCATCAAGCTGCATAGCAATGGGGCACTGCTCTGTACCTTAACACAACGCATAGAAGAGTGACTGCAGAAAAAGACCAAGCAGTCCATTGAGTCTGTGCCATTTTTTAAATTTAATGTTATTTTTATTTTTTTTAGTATAGATCTATGTTTGTCCTAAGTATGTCCATTCACTTTTGATTAACTCACTACTTCTGCTGCAAATCTATTCCAAACATTGACTACTCTTTTGGTAAAATAATTATTTCTAAGTTTAGTTTTGAACTTTGCTCCTGCTAGTTTGAGATCATGGCCCTGTGTTCTTGATCTTAGCTTTATATTTAAAATACTGCCCTCCTGAACCTTATTCACAGCCTTTGTGCATTTACATGCTTTAGTTATGTCTCCTCTTTCCCTCATTTCCTTTATACTGTGTGTATTAAGTTCCTGAAGTCTCTCCTGACATGTTTTATCCCCTAGATCTTTCACTGTTTAGGTTGCCTGTCTCTGGACTTGTTCTATCTTATTAATATATTTTTGCAAGCAACGCCACCACAAGTGGACACAGTATTCTAAATGAGGTCTAAATAAAGATCTATGTAGGGGGATCAGGATCTTATTCCTCCTGCTGGTGATTCCTTTTAGTAATACATGCTAGAATTCTAATAGCTTTTGGCCACACTATTTGCTCAGTTTTCAAACATCTGAGATAATTACCCCCAAATTATTGTCCTCTGGAGTGCTGGACAACACTGTACCCTGAATTTTATACTTCATCAATGAACACAAAACATCCACTAACCACTCAACATTATCACTACCAGAAAAAAATCATCATTACATTCTGCCTTTGCATTTCAACCATATTATTTCCAGGCATCGGAATGTTCTACACAGGGCTTTTTTTCTCAGAGAATAGGTGCAGGAACTCCTCCCTTCTGAGTCACCCCTTGACTCCGTCCCCTACCCACCTCCAAACACCGTTCCTTGGTTTCACCTCTTACCCACCTCCTAGTACCACCCCTTTTAGAGAATTAACAATAACAAGAAAGGAAATATAATAGATCTAGAAACAATGGACACCCCAGCGACAATAGATCCACCCCTGCAACAATGGACTTCCAACAGCCAGCATCAATAGACCCTCCAGCAGCCAGAAACATTAGACCCCTCCCTCAATATTAGATCCCTCCCAGCAATGATTGATGCCCTGCAACATAAGACCCACCCCAGCAACAATAGATACCCCACCAACAACAACAGACTTCCCCAGCAACAATAGATCCTCTGCGCAAATAGATCCCCTCCAGCAATACTAGATTACCCAGTAGCCAGCATCAAAAGACCCTCCAGCAGCAAGCGGCAAAGACCTCTCCCTAAACAATAAATCCCTCCCAGCAACAACTGACCCACCAGCAACATAAGACCCACCCCGGTAACAATACATCCCCCATGAGCAACAGAAGATCTCCCCATCAACTATAGACCCCCATCCTCTGCAAAAATAGATCCCCTCCAGCAACAATAGATTGCCTATTAGCCAGCATCAACAGACCCACCAGCACACCCGAGCATCTCTTGCCATTACATACATTCAGTTCTGGAGGTGCCGGAACTGCGTTCCCCCGCGTTCCCGCTGAAAAAAAGCCCTGGTTCTACATATGTAGTTACATCGGTCCAACTTGAACAAATGGTACTATGTAAATACCATACATGATCAATGCCCCTGGAAGCTAGAAATCACTGCTACATCAGTGATCTCCAGTTGCCTCGGGGTTCTGCAACGAGTGCCTACTCTCCTGCATGATGAATACAGGAGGTCAGCCGATTGGCATGGGTGCCATTCAGAGAATGCTTTGCATTTTCTGAACAAATGCAAAGAGTTCTCTTATTGGATGAGGTGGAGTAGTGATGTCAAGCTCTATACCTCATCCAGTCAGAGAACGATTTGCATTCATTCAGAAAATGCAAAGCATTCTCTGAATGGGGAATGCACTGAGCCGCTGACCTCCTGAATTCATCATGTATCGGCATCAACAACATCTTGCATCTCTGGAAGTGGAGATCACTGAAGTAGAAGTGTCTGCTTCAGTGATTTCCAGCTTCCAGGGGTATCAGCCAGGTATGGTATATACATAGTCAGGGCTTTTTTTCAGCAGGAATGCGGGGGAACGCAGTTCCGGCACCTCCAGGACTGAATGTATGTAATGGCAAGGGGTGCTGGAGGTGTGCTGCAGGGTCTGTTGATGCTGATTGCTGGGGATCTATTGTCACTGGAGGGAATCTATTATTGCAGGGAGGTCTGTTGTTGGGGAGATCTGTTGTTGCTGGCAGGGGTCTATTGTTGCTAAGGGTGGGTCTTATGTTGCTGGGGGGTCAGTCATTTCTGGGAGGGATCTACTGTTGAGGAAGAGGTCTATTGTTGCTTCTGGGGGTCTATTGTTGCTGAGGAAGGGGGTGGTATTTTCTTGTAGGATGTCCATTGTTGCTGTGGGGGGGGGGGGTCTATTCTTCCAGAGGGTCTGCTGATGCTGGCTGCGAGGAGATCTGTTGTTGCTGCTAGGGAGGGAGGTGTTTTGTTGTGAGTGGTCCATAGTTGCTGACTATAGGGGATCTATTCTATTGCTTTTCTTGTTATCCTTAACAAGCTCAATACAAATTAGTTACTACCACAAATGTTACTGTATTATCTAAAAGGGGTGGTCTTCGGAGGTGGGTAATGGGTGGAACCAAGAAACGGTGCTCGGAGGTGGGTAGGGGTGGAGACAAGGGGTGACTTGAAAAGGGGGAGTTCCGGCACCTATTCTCTGAGAAAAAAAGCCCTGTACATAGTTACATTGGTCCAAAGTGGACCAATACAACTGTATAACAAGCAGATCCCTAGAATCCTTCTTTCATTAATGAACTCACACCTTGATTTGAAATATGCACCTTTTAGTGCATAAATGTACCCTGAGCTCAATGTTCCCTGCTACCACCTAGTACTTTAAAGTAAAGAAGTGCACAGGGCCCCTCCAACTGCCTTCCCAGCCTATCAGGCGAGAGTGTGCAAGTACCAACAACTCTCAATAGTTGCCAGTCACTTTAACTTTAAAAGAGAGAAGGTAGGGGATAGGGTAAGATTGGGCTCTGGATGGCCAATAGTCCAGAGTGGGAGGATGAGTTTGGACTGGAAATTTATTGAAAGGCATACTTTGGAAAAACATCAGCCACAGCTTATGTCATATGTCAGAATGTTTTGGTTTGGTTATGGGAATGGTTAATGGCCCCTGTTGTGTTTTTTTAATACTTTCTTTGCAGTAATTTTCCTTAATTTTCTGTTGTATTTTCTTTTACACCCAGTCCCACTGAAAATGGCCATCAGGACAAGTATAGAGGGTGCAGCTTCCCAGCTAGGACCCATAAAACAATAAAAACCCTACTGGGGTGTAAAGGAACCGCAACCCACACTGTGTTTGTGGGCTTATATCAGTATACGGCTTCCTACAGTCTTGGACATAGATATCAGATATTCCAGCCGCCCTACATACAAAACTAGCCTGACAATGTAGCTTGTATGTATCTGAAAACATCAACTCCTTTATTGAACAAGAAGCAGACTTGTTATACACTTGAGAAGTATGTCAGTCACTACTTGAACAATGACCCGAATATTTACCCAAAACATCGCACAATAATTAGATAACAAGCTACAGCTGACTCATGGCTTATCCCATCTAGACAAGGTTATCAATAACATGCTAATTAACTCAGAACACTTAAATCAGCCTGAATGACCAGACAGCCGGCAACAAGGCTAAAACAAAATACAATACACATTAGTATAAGTGTAAACACAGAGTAAATCAGCATAATTACAATGTGTGGAAGACAGGTGGTTGAGCTGATGATATTAGCATCTGCTATGAGTCTGACTGTGTGAAGCCTTATTGGCAATAGGCAGCTAGGCTTAGAGTCCCAGAGTCTTCATATATTCTTTGAGATATATTGTTTATAAAGATTACTGTCCCATTTGAGTAATTCAAACCATATTCTCAGTGTCCATTAAGTCCATCATTTTCTTGGCCACCCTGTGTCACTAATAGACACAGGGTGACTTACACATAAGAGGGGCCTAAGGAGCTCAGACAGGGATTTCCCAACCTCTCTAAGGTAAGCTGGGTTCCACAGGCCCCCAACCCCTCCTTTCGAACGCCTCCCTACTTTATTTAAAATGAAAATAAAATATTTGGCTTTTCGTTAATTTTAAAGTTGAACTCCAATCTACTTAAAGCTGAGTTCCACTGAAAAGTGGAACTTCTGCTTATCTTTCTCCTCCCCCCTCCTCCGGTGCCCCATTTGGCACCTTTCAGGGGGAAGTGGGTACCTGTTTTTGACAGGTACCCTGTCCCTACTTCCGTCAGACCTCACCGCGGCAAGGTACGTCAGAAATTTGGCCCACTCCTCCTTCCTCTGCTTCCAGGCCAGTAACCGAGTGCAGCGCGCTTGGCACATGCACAGTAGGGGCCTGGCCAAGGCTTCACTGCTGGGTTCCCTTACCGGAAATGGCCGTGGCAGCATCCGACAGCCGATGGAAAGATCGGCTTCAGTGCCGACATCGCTGGACTCCAGGACAGGTGAGTATCCTAATATTAAAAGTCAGTGGCTACAGTATGTGTAGCTGCTAACTTTTAATCATTGGAGGAGAAGGTCAGAACATTGCTTTAATTTCTTAACAGTATGCCTGAGCCCTGATACCCTCACTGATTTTTATCATTTTTTTTTTGACTCAGCTGTCCTTCCTTTCTCCATTTTGGCAGCCAGTTGGAGTGCATTTCAAACTACCCTATGTCTCATCCTTGTGACGTTAGTATGTGCTGTAAAACTAAAACTCCCATGAGCCATCCACGTGCAGACATAATGGGAGATCACCCTTAATTTGGGGCAGTACTGTGGCAATTAATAGGTGAACAGTGCCTACTCCTTGTAATTGGCCAGTCTAACATTCATAGAAGACTATGCTGGGCAGACAGCCTTGAAATAATGATGCAAGGACTGTTCCAAATGAACTACGTAGGAGAAAGTAGATTACCAGTCATCTTTAAAGGATAGGGGCTACAGTGATCACTACCCACAACAGGAAATTAAGGAGGAGTAGTAGTTTTAGCACCTTAACCCTCCTAATATATTGCAGGTGTTCTACTTAAATCATTAAACTACTTTATTTCTCTTTGAAATTTTATGTATTTTTCTTTTAGTGGTCATGAACATATACTGTATGTTTAATCTAAATACTCTGCAGTGCGATCTGAACACGGTGTTAGAAGTGTGCACAGATAATGGGTTCCCCCGCACCACGTTCTAGTGTGAACTGGTGCTAACATTCAATTGAGATGCTCAGGTGTCCAAGATATCTACAATATCTATCTATCTATCTATCTATCTATCTATCTATCTATCTATCTATCTATCTATCTATCTATCTATCTATCTATCTATCTATCTATCTATCTATCTATCTATCTATCTATCTATCTATCTATCTATCTATCTATCCTGAAGATACTTTTTTTCAAGTTTAACCACTTTACCACTAGAGCATTTTGCTGTCTTACGTCTGGGCCACTTTTTGCGATTCGGCGCTGTGCGACTTTAACTGAAAATTGCGCGGTCGTGCGACGCCATACCCAAATGAAATTTATGTCCTTTTTTCCCCACAAACAGAGCTTTCTTTTGGTGGTATTTGATCACCTGTGCGATTTTTACTTTTTGCGCTATAAACAAAAAAACAAGCGTTTATTTTGAAAAAATAACAATATTTTTAAATTTTTTTTATATGAAATTCCACCCAAAAAAGATGTAAAAACCAATTTTTTTTTAAATTTTTGGCCAATTTGTTTTCTGCTACCCATGTTTGGTAAAAAAAATCGCAATAAGCATATTTTGATTGGTTTGCGCAAAAGTTATTGCGTTTACTAACTAAGGGAAAGATTTATGTCATTTTTGGTGTTTTTTTTTTAACGAGTAATGGCGGCGATCTGCGAATTTTTTTGCGGGACTGCGACATTGCGGCGGACAGATCGGACCCTTGACTGACATTTTTGACACTTTTGGGGGTACCAGTGACATTACTACAGTAATCAGTGCTATACATATGCACTGTTACTGTAAAAATGACACTGGCAGGGAAGGGGTTAACTTTATTAGAGATGCAGTGGCTATGTGTGTCCCTAGGGGCGTGCTTCTTACTGTTGTGGGATGTGGCTTTTCATGTAACAGCAGAGATATACGATCCTACATAGCAGGACCGTGTGATCTCTGCTGTTACACAAGGGAGAATGACAGGTGGCTTTGTTTACATTAGCCGCCTGCCTTTCTCCCTCTGTAACCGACGATCGCGAGTGACCGGCGGACATCGAGTCCACCGCTCACACGCATGGGGGGGGGTCCGTGAGCGAGCGGGAGCATGGCTCCGGCAGCGCGCGCTCACTCCCTAGACCCTCACAGGCTAGTGACGTACCCCTACGTTACTTTGCCTGTGAGGGGCTGACTGCCGCCGTATATAGTCGTGCGGCAGTCGGCAAGTGGTTAAGAAACAGCATTAGAGCAATGGTACCAAAGAAAAAGAATAAGCTATTGCGCTGACTGGAACCCAACCACAATTAAACATGACACATAAAAGGGTCAGGAGAGTGGTAGGAAACACCAGGTAAAATGGATGCAGCTCCTCTCAAATTAGGTATTGAGATCCTAATGCACATATAAAAAAAAAAAAAAAACACAAGAGGGCAACTCCATCCAGGTGTAGCGATTTATTAAAAATGCATAAAAGACAATTAAAATGCACTCACAAGATAGAAGTAGATCAAGGCTTGTCATGGGCCCATATAGACCTCCGTAGGATCACCGTGAGGCTGCAGAGTTTAGCAGGCATGTGGCTGGTTAAAGTAGACACCAGCACTACACCTAGATGGAGGTGACCGCCTGTGCTTGTTTTTTTATATGTAGAGCAATGGTAGCTGGAATATGATTGGTTGATATTGCCTCTCTGTCCACACCCCTTAGTACAACTGCCCTCACACAGGAAGTGGGAGAAGAGAAGTGGAAGGTAAGTAACTAACTGGGTATGTTAAATCACAGATTGTGGTGGATCTAACTTTTGTGTCTGTTGAATTGGATAATAATATTTAGACACCCTACTCAACTGCTGTATCATGAAAGTGGGAGAAAGTGAAAGTAAAAGAAAATCTCAAGCTTTGAGTTTCCACCAGAACAGAAATAGAGGGGAAATCTTCCAATGGTCACATTTGTTCCTGTGACCCTAGGGACACTCAGTGATTCCCTTACTTTGGAGGGATTTCCTCTAACTTCCTGTTTTGGTTATGGAACAGCACCAGCAAGTTAAGAAAAATCCCCCACAATGGGAGACAGATGGCAAAAAAATGACAGTTGTGATATCCCTCCAATCATTCCATTCAAAATGGCAAAAAAAGTGTTGCCTTTAGTTCTTTAAATTAGAACAAGCAGAAGAGCAACACTTTTTAAATTTTGGATCTGAAAATAAAGGCTTGATTATAAACTCTATCAGGTTTTTTTTTTGCCATCTTTGTCACATTTGGGAAATTTCCCTTGACTTTCTTTTCCACAGCCGACAAAACAGAAAATTAGAGGAAATAACTACCAGGGGGAGGGGAGTGGGTGGGGGGTACCCAGACCTAGTGTCCCGATTGGAAGATTTGCACTCTATTTCTGTTCTGGTGACAACATTTATAATGACACTTTCACTCTTGGTGACTCCAGGGCAAATGAAGAGGGTGAAACCCCCTGACGTGGACACAGACAGCAAGGCCTGGACTGGGACAAAAAATAGGCTCGGGCAATATGGACTGAGCAGCCCTTGACATGTCAACTTGCCCCTTCCCCACTCTTTATCCTGACAAATCCCATGGGAGAGGGGAACTGAAGAGCACAGGGGGGAGGCGGAAAGCACTGGGGGGGGGGGAGGCGGAGAGCTTGGGGGAAGGCAGAGAGCACAGTAGGGCTAGAGAGCACTGGGGGATGTCAGAGAGCATCAGGGAGCCTGAGAGCACAGAGGGGGACCGATAGCATGAGGGGGAAGGTAGAGAGCATAGGGGGAAGTCGTAGAGCACTGGGGGGCTAGAGAGCACAGAAGGGGGATCAGAGAGCATGAGGGGGGAGGGAGGGGATACCGGAGGCAGAGAACACGGGGAGTGGAGAGCACAGGGAGAGCAGCAGAAAGAAGCAGTATAGGAGGAACGGTGGGGGTGGCTGCATATAGAAGAATCATTCTCTCCATTTCCTTCTGCAGCCTCTGAATGCCTGCCTCTTCTCCTCTCCCACCCGCAGGCTTTCAGAGGCTGAAGGGGGAAACGGAAAGAATGATTCATCTATATGCAGCTACCCCCACTGCTCCTCCTATCCAGGTTACATGGGGCCCCACTCACATTCTCTCTGATCCGGATCCATGGTGTCTGCAGCAGGTTTCTTCTCTAGCTCCTCCCCCCTTCATGGCCATGCCCCCTGACGCTGACAGCTGAACTGAACTGGCATCCAGGTGGCCATGGAGAGGCCAGGTACGTGGTGTGGGCTCAAAGAGTAGCCCAGCTGCCTTGGGCCCTACAAGGACATGCGGCCCATGGCCAGTCCGGACTTGTTGACAGCAATAAAACCTGACAGATATTCTCATCCATCTCTGCTATATCCAAAACTAAAAAAAGTTTTGTCTTTAGACTTAGTTTAGGTGTAGAACCACTTTAAGTGCTTCTCAAACAAAATTCACTATAGAGAGAAATGTACTTTGTAAAGGGAAACTCATATACCTTGTGGTTAAAAAAAAAAAAATAGAACGCAACAAAGGTGATATGTACTGTATATAATCTATGAAGCTTCTTTTTAACTCATTTATTTTAAAACATACTTCTGACGTGCTGTGATGTTCTAGCAAACATAATAGGTCGCTGTGCTGTTCCCTGGCCAGTTCCCTGTACTTTTATGTGACTGTATTTCTATGTGATTGTATTTCATCTGTCTACTGGCTTTCGGCCCAGAAAAAACCTTGAAGTAGGACCCTGCGATATTCAGGAATGTTTCTAAGAGCAAGTCTTATCAAGAAGATTTATTTCAAGTGACCCCCCCCCCCATGCCTGGATACAGCTAATACTTTAAAGCATGGAATGCCTTGTTTCCTACAACCAGCAAATTTAAACAAACACTACAATTGGGTTTTTTTGCAAGTTTTAGTCCCGGTTCACACTACCGATTTAGAAAATAGTTCCTGTACTACTTCGGGGCGACATCGGAGCGACTTGCATTGACTTCCATTATGTGAAGTCCGTGCAAGTCGCGCCGAAGTCGCGGTGCACGCGACTTCACAGGTCGCCCCCGAAGTCGGATCGCCATAGTGTGAACTGACACTAAGGCCCTGTTCACATAGGGGCGACGCTACTTCCAAGGGCGACCTCCGAGGTCGCGGTGCGAGCAGCGCGCTGCGACCTCGGAGCGGCCGCCACGGACTTCATAACATTGAAGTCTATGGCGGTCGCCTCCTGGTCGCCCCAAAGAAGCTCCGGACCCTTTTTCTAAGTCGGAGCGACTTGTGTCGCTCCTATTAGAACGGGTCCGCAGCTTCCCTATGGAAGGCGACCTGTGAGGCGACCAGGTCGCCTCACAGGTCACCTTAATGTGAACGGGGGCTTATTAATTTGTATATATTTACAACTGTAGTTAATTTTATGTAATTGTTTTCTATGTTTGTAAAAAATTGACCATGTTATAAATAAACATTAAATACATGGTGCTCCCATGGCACTGTTTAAACAACTTGTCCACCAAAGCCAGCTGTAGCTGGATAGTTTTGGTGCCCCACTTCAGTATCTTGATTGCAAAGTGCCTTTGTCACCCGGTTAATATTTGCCCAAAAGATGTCTGCAAAATTTGGCAGAATGTATGCATCAGTTTTTGTCAACATTTACTCTATTTATTATGAGGGCAGCTGAAGAGAGAATCCGGCAAAATTCAAAAGTTGCCAAGTTGAATGTCTTTCAAATGTTTAAAGTGCAGTAGAAGTTATTTTCCTATTTCTGGTTGAATCTTTTGGGTGAATGTTTGGGCAAATTTTGGTTAAAATGGGAACGCCCTTTATCTCCGGAGATTAGCTTTCCATGGTGCTGAAACATAAGCATTTTAGTATTTTTTTTAGCTAATATTTACCTTTCCAGGACCAGTAATGTCTAGCAGTGTTTGCCCAGGAAGACCATTGTGACAACATTGCACATATTTGGATTTAGCCCAAATATAGGTAGTGATTTATGTAGTGGTACAGTACATAAGCCTCCACCACCCTTTTGCCCACACCCCCTCAACTGGACCCAGTGCTTTGGGGGGAGGGGGGCTATACTGTATGTATTCCTGTATATATATATATATTGATGGAGGGATGAGATATCCAAATAATGCTAATGATGTCCATAATGTACAAAAAATAAGGGCACAAGGCCCCAGACTGTTCAGTTTCAAGCAAAACCTATGCTCTTTCTCAAGCCATGTGTAAAGAAAATAGCATAGGTTTTGCTTGAAGCTGTACAGTCTGTGTCCTTGTCCATTAATTTTTTGTACATTATACTGTAGATATGAATTTTTGAAGTAACAATTCTTTGGCTATCTCATCCCTCCTTTTTTATATGATTATCTTTAAAAAAAAAAAAACGTGAGCCCGCTGCTGATCTGATTATCCAGTTTAGTAACTGAAGATTTGTAAATATATATACAGTATATATATATATATATATATATATATATATATATATATTCCATTAACCATGGAAGTGCTCAACCTATATTAAAAGGTTCAGCACTCTCATGGATAAAAAAATTGTAGCTCCAAATTAGTACAGAACTATACTCTCCTATGCTCTTTAACCAAGAAAGCTGCCATCTTAGCCTCTGTTTGATCTGCAACTACCATAGTGCTGCACATGCGATCAGTTGTGACACCAGCCATTTGATGGTTTGACAGTTTGGTTGAGGGCACAAGCAAATGTAAAAGCAATCCCGGCATGCTGGGAATATAACTGTTTTTTTAAACTGTTAAATTAATGAGTTTAGTTCCGCATTAAGGAGCAATTATAGTGGAACTTTACCCATAACAACTTGATATAAATAATGTTCTTTAGCAAGGAACATACATTCCATATTAATATGTGTGCTACCAGAACTAGTGTGTGCTTTAAATTGCCTCCAGCATTGTTCCTGTTCCTTCTTACTGGAGGCTGCCATTTTGCTGACGCACAGAGCCCCTGAACAGCAGTAAATCTTTAGGCTGTCAGCAGATCGGCCTCTACAAATTCTGCACAGTGCCTAAAAATAGGGACCAACTGAGTATGCGCAGAGCAGGGTGAGACGGTGTATTGCTGGATTATACACAGTATAGGCACTTGCTTTTAATGTTTTAAATAGCTATACAGTAGGCGCTTCCTCAGGGTCCAGCATTTGGTGTATACCATTGGGAAATGTATCAATTATTAGATATCTAAGAATACATAATACATTTGTTAAGTATATAACCCATATAAACTCAACAGAACATCTTCATTGTAATCAATTAAACACATTATTTTTACTATATTTATCTTCTTCTTAATCATCAATTAAAAATATTTTTATCCTATGTCAAATTGATCTATTACATCTCTTATTAGAGATATCCTATATAATTCACACATGAAGAAAACTACAATTCATTGCAGTAATCGAATCATTATTTATCGATAGGTTACAAAGTCAAAAGGGGACTAGGAGTCTCTTAAATAAAAGGAAAAAACAGTGAAAAATTATATATACGCAGATGTACAAAAGGGGTATATTAAAAGTCAGGAAAGAAAGGGGAGGAAGACAGGATAGGAATGGGAGGGGGGGGTGGAGGGAAGAAAGAGGAAGGGAGGGGGGGGATGGAGGAAAGAGGAGGGCCAAGAAAAAGGGAGGCATGAATAAGGGGAGAAAAAAAAAAACACAAATGGTGTAGAAAGTGAGTAATCAAATAGTTCAAAGGGGGGGGCGATGAAAAAGGTGGGCCAATCCGCTGGGCTGATAAGCAGGCCAGGGGATAGTCCACCAAAAAACAAGGGTGAAAGGGGGGGGGGGGCAGCCAGATGGAATGTGCAGGGATCCACATTAGGAATCTTTGAGGCAAAAAAAAAAAAATATATATATAAGACATATTACTAATATGATATTCTTACCCTAATTTGATGATCTAAGTGGATGATGTAGATGATACTTGTTTTAGTTTAAAATCAGATACGGCAGAGAGTAAACCATAGATCCTTTGGATTGAGGGGTAAAGGGGAGATTGTAATTATTCAAGCATGTTAGGAAGTATCGAATAAAAATGTGGAAAGGGATTTTGATAATATGATGTAATAGAATCAAAGCTAGGTTTAATTATAGACAGTAAGGCTCGGTTCACACTGATGCGATGCGGGAAGGCTGCGAATTCGCAGCCTGTTCCCGCATCGCACACGCACCCCCGGCAGTTCACACTGCCATATGCGATCCGCTGGGGGTGTCAATGTAATCTTAACGACACCCCCAGTTTGATCGCATATCGCAGTGCGATCGTGCAGTTCGCACAGGATCGGATCGCACAAGTGTGAACCGCTGTGCGATCCGATCCTGATGCGGCAGCAAAAATGCCTCCTGTGCATGTTTGCTGCGGGTGCGATGCGAATTTAGCCATACAAACTGTATGGCTAAACTCGCACCGCACAGCTGATCGCATGTCATGTCGGAGCAGTGCGCTCCGACATGACATGCGAACCCCGCACACGCAGTAGTGTGAACCGGGGCTAAAGGGATAAGTAAATAAGATGAAAAAAATGACAATGAAGTGATGGACTTTAAGGTATACACTTACCGGGAAGTCCTTGTTAAGTGAGCATATTTAAAGTGACATGTGCGATAGTGAATAGGGATAATGTTAATTAATGAGGAACCAACACCATCCCTCATAGGAGGTGGGTAATAACTGGTGAAACATACAACGCTGTGTATAGATGGGGGTAATTATAGTGCATGGATTCAAGATTTAGGGTGTAACAGAATGCTCAATGTCCAATGGATACTTATTCCGGATTTGAGATCTATAGGGATGAATATTAAAGGGTATATGGTTACTAACCGAGTATTAAGAAAAGACAAAATATTGAGGAGATAATTGGAGATGGGATGCTTACCGGTTACTCCGACCGTATGTTCCTACACAAGTTCGGCAGTCTTGGTGTAGACCTGCTCGAACTTGTTCCACTAAGCTTACCTTATATACTGACTCAATGTAGATCCAGTCCTCCCCTTTCCCTGTGTCTCCCGCCCCCCACATCCGTCCGCCAAAAAGCGTCCACGTGTGGACGCCGCGGGAGGATGTTCCCGCAAACCGGAAGTGATCGTCACTTCCGGTCCTGGGCCGGAAGTGACGATACGTCACAAAAGAGAGAGACCGCATATAGCTGAAAATGCCAGACTACACAGGGACATCCCCTAGCGGCGTTCAGCAGAAGCATTCAGCAGAGACACAAGTAGAAGTCACACAATTTAATGAAGCAAATGAAAACAATCCATCTATAATCATGCTTACTGTCTCATAAATAGGAGAAGCAGCAAGCGGTGTTCTCCCATATATTTACGACATCTAATATTATAATCAATGAATTCTAGACAGAAGTGTTCCTAAAAAGCTGAACATTTCCTATCAAAATAAATTTGATGAAAACAAGGTGGCTTGGCTAAAGTGTAAAATTTGATTTGTGACCGTATATATCTCGGTATGCGGGACAATGAACCACATGACAATCAGACCTACACCAAATGGGGGAAAAAAAAAAATTAAATTAAAAAAAAATAATAATTAGGGGGAATTGAATAGTTCTATTCATGGTTTAGACATCATCAATCCCCTAAAAAGGGAGCAAAGCTTAGATGTTCATTCAATCCGGGAGTCACACAAGCATTTAAAGAAAAAATCCAACGTGCTTCCTTTTGTAGGATTAAATTGTCAAAGGGTCCACCTCTGGGTCCAGGGTGGATCCTTTCTAGGGCTAAGAACTTGAACTTGGGACATTTATATCTATGCGTTTGCGCTATGTGCCTTGCTATTGGGCTTTCCAAATCTCCGCCCCGTGTATATGACACATGGTCCTTAATCCTTTCCCAAAAATGCCGCTTTGTCTTGCCGACATAGAAGGCAGGACATTCGCACTTCCAGAGGTAAACAATACCGATCGTTTGGCATGTTACAAAATGTTTCAGTATAAAGGGACGCCCGTTTGGGAGGGTTTGTTGACTTTTATTAGCAATGAATTTGCAATATTCACATAGCCCACAGGGAAAAGTCCCATGGGGTAGCTTAATGCAGGGGTCCGTCTTTTTGTCTCTCTGATAGTGACTAGCTGTCACCATGTCTCTAATGGATTTGTTTCTCCTGAATATCATGTTTGGTTTGGTATCTACAAAATTACTGAGGATTTTATCCTCTGCCAATAGGTGCCAATGCTTGGCTATAATATTTTTCAATTGTTTGGATTGTGCACAATATCTAGTTATCATTCTTGTTTTATTTGGAGGATTCGTAGATTCTCCCTGAAAGAGAAGAAGATCTCTAGGGCTATCTTTTGCTTTTTTGTATGCTCTCTTCGTGCTTTTTCTGCTATATCCTCTCTGTAGGAATCTTTCTTGCAATTGTAAAGCTTCATTTTCAAATTTGGTATCTTCTGAGCAGTTCCTACGAATCCTATAATATTGACCTACTGGTATTCCTTGGATTACATGTCTGGGGTGACTACTGTTAGCATGCAATAGTGCATTTGTAGCTGTTGGTTTCCTATAGAGTGTGGTAGCTAGTATATTTTCCGAATTTCTATAGATCTCTAGGTCCAAGAAAGAGATTTTGGATTTGTCATAGGCATATGTAAAGTGCAAGTTAAAGTCATTGATGTTTAGCATCTCCATAAACTTTTTTAGGGTGTCAAGAGGACCCGACCACAGGACGAAGATGTCGTCAATGTATCTTTTCCAAATTTCTATGTGTTCAAGAAAGCAGGACATAGATTCCTGAGAAAACAGCCAACGTTCCCACCCCCCTAGGTACAGGTTGGCGTAGGATGGGGAACACTTAGTCCCCATCGCTACTCCCTGTACCTGGAGGTAGTGGGAACTGTCGAACACAAATACGTTGTGTGTTAAAATGAAAAAAAGCAGGTCTAAAACAAATTTGTTTAGTCTTCTGTGGTCGAGTCCTCTTTCATTTAGAAAAAGTTCTACAATTTCCACACCTTGGGTGTGTGGTATGTTAGAGTACAATGACTCTACATCTATTGATACTAGATAGGTGTCTTCTTTAATCTGAATTCCTTCAATTGTTAATAACATATGCATGGTGTCTTTCAAATATGAGGGTAAAGACTCCACATGTGGACGCAAATATGCATCCACATATGAGCTTGCATTCTGTGTGAGACTGTTTATGCCTGACACTATGGGATGACCGGGAGGGTCTGTCTGATTTTTATGCATTTTTGGAAGTGCATACAGTGTAGGTGTTGTAGGCTCTTTAATGATCAGAAATTTCATCAGGTCTTTAGTTATGATTCCCCATTGGTGATATTGATTTAGGAGTTTCAAAAACTCTCTTTGATTTTTTAATAATTCTAGACTGCTTACTCTTGAATACCAGGCTCTATTATCGAGGATATTAATGCACATTTCTGTATATTGTGTTTGATTCAAAATAACTACATTTCCGCCTTTATCTGCGGCCTTAATTACAATTTCTTTACATTGTTGCAAATCTCGTAGAGCCTGGTATTCAGTTTCAGACAGATTACTAGGATTTTTATGTATGTTTAACTGTTTAATATCTTTTGTTACCATATGGATGAAAAGATCGACTTTTGGGTTTGTTTGGCTAGGAAACCGTTTTGACTTTTTTTTAAAGATTTGTGACATTTGCTGCGTGACTTCTTCCGAGGTCGAGGGTGGGTCGGGTCCAGCATCTATTGGGCCCGACTCGTCCTCAAGCTCGGTCAGAATTTTCAACATCTTATAATCCTTTTTAGACCAGTCCCGCCAAGTTTGGAGGAGACCCCCTAATGGGGCTTCTTTTTGCTTAATCTTAGGGCCTTCTATAAGGCTCCTAAAATTAAGTATTCGTGCGAAAAAAAAGATTGACATCTTTCACAAATTCAAAACGGTCTAAATCTTTCGATGGACAAAAGTTTAGTCCTAATTCAAGTAATTTAATTTCCTCCTCTTTTAATTGGATACCAGAGATATTGATGACTTGTAAGGAATTTATATCTTGGCTTGATTTGTTTCGTCTATTGTGGATATTTTGAGGGGGCCTAGGAGGCCTAGTGTCATCTGTTCTAAAAAAGCACTGTCCTGAATATTGAGATGATTCTTCTTTGGAACAGTACCACAGTGTGTCCTCTGGGCACTCGATGATGGAGTGCTCAGTGGTCCAACTGTTGGACTTGATACTGGTTGGTTTGAAATTTTGGGTCCCAATTTTGGGGCCTTCGCTACATGTGCAGTTTGTGAACTTTGTTGTGTTCCTATTGTGACATCTCTTTCCTCATCTTTTCTCTTATCCTGTCTTGTTCGACTCGATCTATCCTGACGAGCGTTCCAAAAGTTTGAAGAAGTGGAAGATGTCGCTGATGAATCTGACCAGTTACCGTCTTCTCTACTTTGTTCAGTTTGTGGTCTGGATCTATATGTTCTGTTAGTATTTTTTTCCCATTTATAAGCTCTCCCTGTTCTGAAAGCAACTTGGTCTCGATTCATCTTTTTATCTTTTCTTTTTATAATTTCTCCGCTGTATTTTTCTACTGCAAGTTTAATTTCAAGATTTTTCTCTTTAAAAATGGGTTTATTTTGAAATGCTGCTAGTTGGTTGACTATTTCTACTATTTCTTTATCCAATATTAATGCTTCTGCCTCATAATATTCTTTTAAAATTTTCATCATTTCAATTGAACATTGTGTTAGATTTTCTTCCCATTTCTTTTTTAACTCAGATGATATTGAGTGAATGGTTGGGAATATCTGAATACGAAGTCCAATTGGGATGATCTTTGTTTCTATATATTGTTGAAAATAGGCAGTATGCCAAAAAAAGGTTGTCTTACGGATCAAGAGTTGTCTTAGACGAGTTGTTATCTGCGAGATTTCAGAATCTTCTTTGTTTGAACCACGAATTTCAGTTTGTATTTGTAACATGTAGTTTGACCAGAGGTTCCCCAAATAGTCAGCCATTTGGTCACTATCAGAGAGACAAAAGAGGCAGACCCGAGCAAAATAACAAGGGCTAAAAAATATAAACCTGAAAAGTAAAGTAAAGAGAGAAAAAAAAAAAAAAATAAGAAAAAAAAAAGGGAGGGAGTGGGGGGGGGATTTTTGAAAACACAAAGGAAACTCGATTAGTTTAGCATATAATCTCTCATAATCTTAGTAATAGACTAAGGATTTATACAGTATATCTTTCACAATTTCAAACCCTTAGTTATACAAATATATGTCAGCATACAGATTATATGCATATGCTTCTGTTTGTAACATGAAATTTAGGTACGGCCTTTGTAAACTCCCCTTCAAAAAATTGGGGATTTGACTCCCCCCACATCATAAAGGAAAAGTTTGTGGAAAGGGAGTTAGAGGCCTGTTAATATAGGAAATATAATGGCACCTTCCCCCATATATGAAAATGTGCAAAAAACAAAAAGGGTATAGAACGGCCCACCGAAGTCGGCAGAAATATGCCCCTAAAAGGGGGGTTTAAATGTGCCTCTAAGAATTATCTACATATGCATAAATTTGTAAGCATCAAATGCAAAAGATATATAAAAAATATAGATTTTATTTTTGTATACAATAAAAAACAGTTGCACATCAATACATCCACAGAAATCAACGGAGTAGACAAATTTGTACAGTATTGTTGAATATAAAGAAAATCGCTGGAACTACGCGTTTCGCAGTAGGCGCTTCCTCAGGGTCCAGCATTTGGTGTATACCATTGGGAAATGTATCAATTATTAGATATATAAGAATACATAATACATTTGTTAAGTATATAACCCATATAAACTCAACAGAACATCTTCATTGTAATCAATTGAACACATTATTTTTACTATATTTATCTTCTTCTTAATCATCAATTAAAAATATTTTTATCCTATGTCAAATTGATCTATTACATCTCTTATTAGAGATATCCTATATAATTCACACATGAAGAAAACTACAATTCATTGCAGTAATCGAATCATTATTCATCGATAGGTTACAAAGTCAAAAGGGGACTAGGAGTCTCTTAAATAAAAGGAAAAAACTGTGAAAAATTATATATACGCAGATGTACAAAAGGGGTATATTAAAAGTCAGGAAAGAAAGGGGAGGAAGACAAGATAGGAATGGGAGGGGGGGTGGAGGGAAGAAATAGGAAGGGAGGGGGGGGGATGGAGGAAAGAGGAGGGCCAAGAAAAAGGGAGGCATGAATAAGGGGAGAAAAAAAAAAAACACAAATGGTGTAGAAAGTGAGTAATCAAATAGTTCAAAGGGGGGGCGATGAAAAAGGTGGGCCAATCCGCTGGGCTGATAAGCAGGCCAGGGGATAGTCCACCAAAAAACAAGGGTGAAAGGGGGGGGGCAGCCAGATGGAATGTGCAGGGATCCACATTAGGAATCTTTGAGGCAAAAAAAAAAAAATATATATATAAAACATATTACTAATATGATATTCTTACCCTAATTTGATGATCTAAGTGGATGATGTAGATGATACTTGTTTTAGTTTAAAATCAGATACGGCAGAGAGTAAACCATAGATCCTTTGGATTGAGGGGTAAAGGGGAGATTGTAATTATTCAAGCATGTTAGGAAGTATCGAATAAAAATGTGGAAAGGGATTTTGATAATATGATGTAATAGAATCAAAGCTAGGTTTAATTATACACCATCCCTCATAGGAGGTGGGTAATAACTGGTGAAACATACAACGCTGTGTATAGATGGGGGTAATTATAGTGCATGGATTCAAGATTTAGGGTGTAACAGAATGCTCAATGTCCAATGGATACTTATTCCGGATTTGAGATCTATAGGGATGAATATTAAAGGGTATATGGTTACTAACCGAGTATTAAGAAAAGACAAAATATTGAGGAGATAATTGGAGATGGGATGCTTACCGGTTACTCCGACCGTATGTTCCTACACAAGTTCGGCAGTCTTGGTGTAGACCTGCTCGAACTTGTTTCACTAAGCTTACCTTATATACTGACTCAATGTAGATCCAGTCCTCCCCTTTCCCTGTGTCTCCCGCCCCCCACATCCGTCCGCCAAAAAGCGTCCACGTGTGGACGCCGCGGGAGGATGTTCCCGCAAACCGGAAGTGATCGTCACTTCCGGTCCTGGGCCGGAAGTGACGATACGTCACAAAAGAGAGAGACCGCACATAGCTGAAAACGCCAGACTACACAGGGACATCCCCTAGCGGCGTTCAGCAGAAGCATTCAGCAGAGACACAAGTAGAAGTCACACAATTTAATGAAGCAAATGAAAACAATCCATCTATAATCATGCTTACTGTCTCATAAATAGGAGAAGCAGCAAGCGGTGTTCTCCCATATATTTACGACATCTAATATTATAATCAATGAATTCTAGACAGAAGTGTTCCTAAAAAGCTGAACATTTCCTATCAAAATAAATTTGATGAATACAAGGTGGCTTGGCTAAAGTGAAAAATTTGATTTGTGACCGTATATATCTCGTTATGCGGGACAATGAACCACATGACAATCAGACCTACACCAAATGGGGGGGAAAAAAAAAATTAAATTAAAAAAAAATAATAATTAGGGGGAATTGAATAGTTCTATTCATGGTTTAGACATCATCAATCCCCTAAAAAGGGAGCAAAGCTTAGATGTTCATTCAATCCGGGAGTCACACAAGCATTTAAAGAAAAAATCCAACGTGCTTCCTTTTGTAGGATTAAATTGTCAAAGGGTCCACCTCTGGGTCCAGGGTGGATCCTTTCTAGGGCAAAGAACTTGAACTTGGGACATTTATATCTATGCGTTTGCGCTATGTGCCTTGCTATTGGGCTTTCCAAATCTCCGCCCCGTGTATATGACACATGGTCCTTAATCCTTTCCCAAAAATGCCGCTTTGTCTTGCCGACATAGAAGGCAGGACATTCGCACTTCCAGAGGTAAACAATACCGATCGTTTGGCATGTTACAAAATGTTTCAGTATAAAGGGACGCCCGTTTGGGAGGGTTTGTTGACTTTTATTAGCAATGAATTTGCAATATTCACATAGCCCACAGGGAAAAGTCCCATGGGGTAGCTTAATGCAGGGGTCCGTCTTTTTGTCTCTCTGATAGTGACTAGCTGTCACCATGTCTCTAATGGATTTGTTTCTCCTGAATATCATGTTTGGTTTGGTATCTACAAAATTACTGAGGATTTTATCCTCTGCCAATAGGTGCCAATGCTTGGCTATAATATTTTTCAATTGTTTGGATTGTGCACAATATCTAGTTATCATTCTTGTTTTATTTGGAGGATTCGTAGATTCTCCCTGAAAGAGAAGAAGATCTCTAGGGCTATCTTTTGCTTTTTTGTATGCTCTCTTCGTGCTTTTTCTGCTATATCCTCTCTGTAGGAATCTTTCTTGCAATTGTAAAGCTTCATTTTCAAATTTGGTATCTTCTGAGCAGTTCCTATGAATCCTATAATATTGACCTACTGGTATTCCTTGGATTACATGTCTGGGGTGACTACTGTTAGCATGCAATAGTGCATTTGTAGCTGTTGGTTTCCTATAGAGTGTGGTAGCTAGTATATTTTCCGAATTTCTATAGATCTCTAGGTCCAAGAAAGAGATTTTGGATTTGTCATAGGCATATGTAAAGTGCAAGTTAAAGTCATTGATGTTTAGCATCTCCATAAACTTTTTTAGGGTGTCAAGAGGACCCGACCACAGGACGAAGATGTCGTCAATGTATCTTTTCCAAATTTCTATGTGTTCAAGAAAGCAGGACATAGATTCCTGAGAAAACAGCCAACGTTCCCACCCCCCTAGGTACAGGTTGGCGTAGGATGGGGAACACTTAGTCCCCATCGCTACTCCCTGTACCTGGAGGTAGTGGGAACTGTCGAACACAAATACGTTGTGTGTTAAAATGAAAAAAAGCAGGTCTAAAACAAATTTGTTTAGTCTTCTGTGGTCGAGTCCTCTTTCATTTAGAAAAAGTTCTACAATTTCCACACCTTGGGTGTGTGGTATGTTAGAGTACAATGACTCTACATCTATTGATACTAGATAGGTGTCTTCTTTAATCTGAATTCCTTCAATTGTTAATAACATATGCATGGTGTCTTTCAAATATGAGGGTAAAGACTCCACATGTGGACGCAAATATGCATCCACATATGAGCTTGCATTCTGTGTGAGACTGTTTATGCCTGACACTATGGGATGACCGGGAGGGTCTGTCTGATTTTTATGCATTTTTGGAAGTGCATACAGTGTAGGTGTTGTAGGCTCTTTAATGATCAGAAATTCCATCAGGTCTTTAGTTATGATTCCCCATTGGTGATATTGATTTAGGAGTTTCAAAAACTCTCTTTGATTTTTTAATAATTCTAGACTGCTTACTCTTGAATACCAGGCTCTATTATCGAGGATATTAATGCACATTTCTGTATATTGTGTTTGATTCAAAATAACTACATTTCCGCCTTTATCTGCGGCCTTAATTACAATTTCTTTACGTTGTTGCAAATCTCGTAGAGCCTGGTATTCAGTTTCAGACAGATTACTAGGATTTTTATGTATGTTTAACTGTTTAATATCTTTTGTTACCATATGGATGAAAAGATCGACTTTTGGGTTTGTTTGGCTAGGAAACCGTTTTGACTTTTTTTTAAAGATTTGTGACATTTGCTGCGTGACTTCTTCCGAGGTCGAGGGTGGGTCGGGTCCAGCATCTATTGGGCCCGACTCGTCCTCAAGCTCGGTCAGAATTTTCAACATCTTATAATCCTTTTTAGACCAGTCCCGCCAAGTTTGGAGGAGACCCCCTAATGGGGCTTCTTTTTGCTTAATCTTAGGGCCTTCTATAAGGCTCCTAAAATTAAGTTTTCGTGCGAAAAAAAAGATTGACATCTTTCACAAATTCAAAACGGTCTAAATCTTTCGATGGACAAAAGTTTAGTCCTAATTCAAGTAATTTAATTTCCTCCTCTTTTAATTGGATACCAGAGATATTGATGACTTGTAAGGAATTTATATCTTGGCTTGATTTGTTTCGTCTATTGTGGATATTTTGAGGGGGCCTAGGAGGCCTAGTGTCATCTGTTCTAAAAAAGCACTGTCCTGAATATTGAGATGATTCTTCTTTGGAACAGTACCACAGTGTGTCCCCTGGGCACTCGATGATGGAGTGCTCAGTGGTCCAACTGTTGGACTTGATACTGGTTGGTTTGAAATTTTGGGTCCCAATTTTGGGGCCTTCGCTACATGTGCAGTTTGTGAACTTTGTTGTGTTCCTATTGTGACATCTCTTTCCTCATCTTTTCTCTTATCCTGTCTTGTTCGACTCGATCTATCCTGACGAGCGTTCCAAAAGTTTGAAGAAGTGGAAGATGTCGCTGATGAATCTGACCAGTTACCGTCTTCTCTACTTTGTTTAGTTTGTGGTCTGGATCTATATGTTCTGTTAGTATTTTTTTCCCATTTATAAGCTCTCCCTGTTCTGAAAGCAACTTGGTCTCGATTCATCTTTTTATCTTTTCTTTTTATAATTTCTCCGCTGTATTTTTCTACTGCAAGTTTAATTTCAAGATTTTTCTCTTTAAAAATGGGTTTATTTTGAAATGCTGCTAGTTGGTTGACTATTTCTACTATTTCTTTATCCAATTTTAATGCTTCTGCCTCATAATATTCTTTTAAAATTTTCATCATTTCAATTGAACATTGTGTTAGATTTTCTTCCAATTTCTTTTTTAACTCAGATGATATTGAGTGAATGGTTGGGAATATCTGAATACGAAGTCCAATTGGGATGATCTTTGTTTCTATATATTGTTGAAAATAGGCAGTATGCCAAAAAAAGGTTGTCTTACGGATCAAGAGTTGTCTTAGACGAGTTGTTATCTGCAAGATTTCAGAATCTTCTTTGTTTGAACCACGAATTTCAGTTTGTATTTGTAACATGTAGTTTGACCAGAGGTTCCCCAAATAGTCAGCCATTTGGTCACTATCAGAGAGACAAAAGAGGCAGACCCGAGCAAAATAACAAGGGCTAAAAAATATAAACCTGAAAAGTAAAGTAAAGAGAGAAAAAAAAAAAAAAGAAAAAAAAAAGAAAAAAAAAAGGGAGGGAGGGGGGGGGATTTTTGAAAACACAAGGAAACTCGATTAGTTTAGCATATAATCTCTCATAATCTTAGTAATAGACTAAGGATTTATACAGTATATCTTTCACAATTTCAAACCCTTAGTTATACAAATATATGTCAGCATACAGATTATATGCATATGCTTCTGTTTGTAACATGAAATTTAGGTACGGCCTTTGTAAACTCCCCTTCAAAAAATTGGGGATTTGACTCCCCCCACATCATAAAGGAAAAGTTTGTGGAAAGGGAGTTAGAGGCCTGTTAATATAGGAAATATAATGGCACCTTCCCCCATATATGAAAATGTGCAAAAAACAAAAAAGGGGATAGAACGGCCCACCGAAGTCGGCAGAAATATGCCCCTAAAAGGGGGGTTTAAATGTGCCTCTAAGAATTATCTACATATGCATAAATTTGTAAGCATCACATGCAAAAGATATATAAAAAATATAGATTTTATTTTTGTATACAATAAAAAACAGTTGCACATCAATACATCCACAGAAATCAACGGAGTAGACAAATTTGTACAGTATTGTTGAATATAAAGAAAATCGCTGGAACTACGCATTTCGCAGAAGGCGCTTCCTCAGGGTCCAGCATTTGGTGTATACCATTGGGAAATGTATTAATTATTAGATATCTAAGAATACATAATACATTTGTTAAGTATATAACCCATATAAACTCAACAGAACATCTTCATTGTAATCAATTGAACACATTATTTTTACTATATTTATCTTCTTCTTAATCATCAATTAAAAATATTTTTATCCTATGTCAAATTGATCTATTACATCTCTTATTAGAGATATCCTATATAATTCACACATGAAGAAAACTACAATTCATTGCAGTAATCGAATCATTATTTATCGATAGGTTACAAAGTCAAAAGGGGACTAGGAGTCTCTTAAATAAAAGGAAAAAACAGTGAAAAATTATATATACGCAGATGTACAAAAGGGGTATATTAAAAGTCAGGAAAGAAAGGGGAGGAAGACAAGATAGGAATGGGAGGGGGGGTGGAGGGAAGAAAGAGGAAGGGAGGGGGGGGGGGTGGAGGAAAGAGGAGGGCCAAGAAAAAGGGAGGCATGAATAAGGGGAGAAAAAAAAAAACACAAATGGTGTAGAAAGTGAGTAATCAAATAGTTCTTTTGCACTTCTGCATGCCGAACATTTACCATGGGCATAGAAGCATGAAAACAAATGACTTTCCGGGTTTTTAGGAGGGTCAATGACTCTCGGGCTAAATTGTCCTGAAGAGTCAGAGCCTTTCTATAAATGAATCGGGGGCGACTAGGTAATACAGGTCCAAATACCCTGTTCTGATTAAGTAGGGCCCAATGTTTGATTACTATCTTCTCAGATTTCCTGTATTGGATGTTATAATCCAAAATCATACGGAAATCATTAGTGTTCCCATTTTTACAGACACTGGTGTTAGATACAATGATGTTCCTATCTAGAGCTTTAACCCTTTCAGTTTCTCTATAAAAAGAATCTTTAGCATACCCCTTTTGATTACATATTTTTGCTAATACCCTAGACTGAGCTAAGTATTCGTCTTCAAAGGAAAAATTCCATCTAAGATGTATAAATAATTATTAATTATCTATTATTTATTCCATATGCTACGGACAGATTTTTCAATGCAATATTGTATGCCGATTGGAGAATTTCTGACCCCCATAGGGGAAGGTGCATTGAGACCAGTACGGTCATATGAAGGAGGTGAGAAGCTGTGTGTGGTTGTAGTGGAGGGATCCTCACAAGCAGCACCTGCATGTCTTAATTTCAAGCACCTATTCACAGTGTTTATGATCATGAGGATCCTATGAGATGGACTTTTATTATTATATTATTTTATGAATTTAGGTTTAGTAGACTCTTGCACTGCACTAATCTATCTTATTGCAAATGTGTCTATGTGGCTATATTTAGTACACAATACTGTATATGTGTATGTCTATAGTATATAAAGTGTTTATGCATAACACACAAACACTTATATGTACAAGACAATAGCAATACGGTATACACGAGTGGGCTGTTTCCTAGAACATATATTATACTGTTAGTCTTGTTTTTTGACTTTCATGGCATTCATCAGCCTACAGAAACAGATGGGAGCGTTATTCTGCCACAAACTGGGAACGCGTGCTGAAGTAATTGGAACCAGACACTGCTTTACAACACAATCACCCATTATGAGCCTGCCTATGAAATTTCCAGTAAATGACTTGACAGAGGAAGCAATTGCGCGACTCAACCAAAGATCATTTTTAGTGAAAAGAATCTGAAGAAAAAAAAAAAAATAAATATATATATATATATATATATATATATGTATACTGTATATAAAAAAACAAGTTTCTTCAGTGTTGTCACATGAAAAGATATAATAAAATATTTACAAAAATGTGAGGGGTGTACTCACTTTTGTGAGGTACTGTGTATATATATATATATATATATATATATACATATATATATATATATATATATTTATATATATATATATATATATTTTTTTTTTTTTAAATGCAAATAACTTACATTCTGTAGACTTTGCCTTACCTTATCAATTAGACCCGTCCAGTACTATGCATGTTAAAGGTTCATACCGCCCATACCTGATATTTTAGTTATCAGGGGAATTTGATGGTCTGAGTCAGCCCCTGACCTAACTTTTTAAGGCATGTGTTTTGGATACCCCAACAATGAAATCTTCCACCATTCCAACTCTGTTCCTAGGTGGTCCTGCCCATCTTTGCATGTACCAGCTCTTCCTAATACATTCTCTATTATTTAAAAAAAAAATTCCACTTAGAAAGTTGGAACTCCTCCTAATGGCCACAGTGTACAGGCCAAGACTTAACGTGTAACCAAAGCCAAGAACAAAAATTGGTAGTAGTGCAGTTTTTTTTAACCTGGTAATCCTGCCATTAGATATGGCAGACACTGATAGACTGGACTGGGCCAGAAATCTCTGCCAAAGGGGAGATTCTTGATTCATTTTGGGGTCTGGCCCCTCGAGACGAGTATTTGAAATGGATCCTCCTGAGCTATATTCTATTAATTTTTCTGTAAGTCAATGAACATATATTTGGTGGGAGGGAATGTTGATAAGATATAGGTTTTGTGAATATATATTATATATGTATTCCTTTTTTTCCTTTTTCAGTTACCCAGCTTTACTGCACCCCTATAGAAAACCCTGAAGAAGCCGACAAAGGCGAAATGCGTCGGGATGGGTCCTGCCTTCTCAATGCGACAAAAAATGAGTTTATATTGAACAATATTTTGGTCATATTGCTTATGTATATGGGGAGAGGTCTCTACCTTAACCACTTAAGCCCCGGAGGATTTGGCTGCTAAAGGACCAGGGTTTTTTTTGCGATTTTTTACTGCGTGACTTTAACGGACAATTGCGCGGTCGTGCGACGCTGTACCTAAACGAATTTGACGTCCTTTTTTTCCCACAAACAGAGCTTTCTTTTGGTGGTATTTGATCACCTGTGCGATTTTTTGATCACGCGCTATAAACAAAAAAAGAGCGTAAATTTTGCAAAAATAACAATATTTTTCACATTTTTTTATATGAAATTCCCCCAAAAAAAAAAGTAAAAATCAAAATTTTTTAACATTTTTCGGCCAATTTGTTTTATGCTACCTATGTTTGGTAAAAAAAATCGCAAAAAGCGTATTTTGATTGGTTTGCGCAAAAGTTATCGCGTTTACTAACAAAGGGAAAGATTTTTGTCATTTTTGGTGTTTTTTTTTTAACGCGTAATGGCGGCGATCTGCGATTTTTTTTCGGTACTGCGACATTGCGGCGGACAGATCGGACCCTTGACTGACATTTTTGACACTTTTGGGGTTACCAGTGACATTACTGCAGTAATCAGTGCTATACATATGCACTGTTACTGCAAAAATGACACTGGCAGGGAAGGGGTTAACTTTATTGGACAGGGAGGGGTTAAGTGTGTCCTAGGGGCGTGATTCTAACTGTGTAGGGACATTCCTATTGGTGTAAAAGCAAAGATCAACCGTTCTACATAGTAGAACGGACAGATCTTCACTTTTACACAGGGAGAACTGACAGGCAGCTTGTTTACACAAGCTGCTCTGTCTTTCTCCCTTCACAGGAGCGATCGCAGTGTGACTGGCGGACATCGAGTCCGCCGGTCACACGCACTGACTTGCCTGTGAACGAGCCGCGGCGGGCGCGCGCCTCGGCGGGCGCGCGCCCGCCCGCGATAGGCTCGCAAGTCAGTGACAGGCGAGTGACGTACCGATACGTCACTCTGCCTGGCCGGGGCTGACCGCCGCAGTATATAGTCGTGCGGCGGTCGGCAACCGGTTAAGGGGTGCTTTTTTGGGTTATAATGTATCATGTTATTCTTTGTTTTTAGGGGTTCTGAAAACCCCCCAATTTAAAAGCTTTTAAAGTTTTTGTATAATAAAGATTGTTTTTTAATAATGATTGTGTACTGCTAATTATATCTGAGAGGAGCCTCAGCACCTTTAATGTCCCACTAGTTGCTATTTTTTCTACAATGTCCTTTTTTGGGATGTGGTGCTGACTTGGTCAATACAGGACTTCAGCGTTTATACACCTTACAAAAAATCAGCTGTTACTGCAAAAAATCACTTTTAATCAACAGATTAGCTCTACAGTAATTTATTCTGCTGCTAGATGTCCTCAGTCTGATGGCCAGCATCATTAAATCCACTTCCTCTGTGCCCAGGTTGTCCAGAACTGGCTGCCAGCCTCTGGACAGTGAAAAAGGATGCAGCACAGAGATGAGCCCATAGCTCCACCAGCTGCTATCTCCTTCTATCAACATGCATCAGCACATTACATGTATGGCTCCTTGTGCTGCTTCTTCCTCTCACACTCCAGCCCTACTGTACAGAGACTGCAAGATGTTGATACTAGGACAAAATACATTTAAAAATGATAGTTACAGAGTTGCATAAATTTGCATCATTATACCTGCCTGGAGTTCAGCTTTAGGCACTGTTCATGAAGAACTTACCGTTTTTGGGGGGAAAGGTAGTCACTGAATTTTAATATAGTTACACAGGAAGCGTGTGGTACCATGCTGTGCAATGCTATACACCCTCTCACTTTCCTTAGTTTGAGGAATGCATGAATCGCTATTCTTACCTAAGAATGCAGAAATGTCACACTCACAAGGTGTAGCAATCTAACCACAAAAAAACAAATGGAAACCTATAGTGAGAGAAATACAGGAGGCTGTCTTTTCTAACATCCTTCTGAAAATGCTAGCTGGCACACAGCCTTTGGCGTCAATGCTTTGAGACACAGATACAAGTATGCAGGAGAAGTCAGAGCAAAGGTAAATTCCCTAACTGCAAACTTGGTATGAGTCAGTGAAAAGTTACTAAAAGCTCTAGACAAAACTTTTTTTATAATCTAGCCATACAATTATTTTTTTTGTTTTAGCAGAGAGTTGAGTGGCTAAAACCTCTAAGAAAGAAAAAAGATGGGGTTTTAAGGGCCCAGATGAGATGGTCAAAATATATGATGCAACACGAAAATAAAGTTAAAAATACATATTTATTGATAAATTCTGTTCACATAAAAAAGCATGCATAACCATGCTATGAAATCTTTCATACGATGTACCCGATACCCATTCACATGGGGGGGGGGGGGGTTGGGATCTGGGGCCCCCTTGTTAAAGGGGGCATCCATCACCAGACCCCCACAACTACAGCCCAGGGTTGCCAGGAAGAGGCCCTTGTCTTCATCAACATGAGAACAAGATGCTTTGGGGGGGGGGGGGCACCCCAAAGCACTCTCCCTATGTTGAGGGCAAGTGGTCTGGTATGGTTCAGGAGGGGCGTCTGGTATGGGTCCGGTATTGATTTTGGGGGGGACCCCACGTCTTTTTGTTTTTTAAATTTTGACCTGAAGGGCCTGGTACGGATTTGGGGAGGACCCTATGTCATGTTTTTTTTATCTGTATTGCCGGGAGCCGACAATACATTATAGCCGCAAGCAAGTTTAAAGGACATTTTTTTCCTTTAGAAATGTCAGTATTGCTACAGCTGGCTTCATACGTTCTACAGATGGGCCACTTTACAGGAACACTAAAGGGACCCCCCAGGTACGATATTTAGAGGAATTTTTCATTTTTATTGTTTCACTTTAAGCATCATTAAAATCACTGCTCCTGTAAAAATTATTCTTTAAACATTTCTTTTTGCATTGATACATATCTCCAAGGGCAGTACCCAGGTCCCCATACACTTTTTATTGCAATAACTTGAATATACGTAAGCCTTTAAAATGGGGACTTTTGATTTTTCATGTTCATGTCCCATAGACTTTAATAGAGTTTGCATGTTTGCTAGAACTTTTTCCCTGTTAGAGATGTTCTGGTGCAAACCGAACAGGGGGGTGTTCGGCCCCCATCACTAGTCAGGGCTTAGCAGCCATGATTATCGTGGTCAGCACATAGAGGGGGACAAAGCAAGTGGCAGGATTAGACAGGTTTTTTACAGTTTCCAGAGGGGCAGATTAGACAGCACAAGCACTGTGCTGTAAAGCCTACAATAAGAAAACAGGATCTCAATTTTTTTTATTAGGGTAACAAACACTTTAAGAGGGCCCTGCTCATAAGAGCTTATAATATAATAGACATCTGATCACGCAGCACCTCTTGTCCTACAATGGGGAATTAAACAGCGCTGTGATAAGTAATTTGTTACGGCCAGATCATTTGGCTGCATAACAAATTCTAAATTGCATGTAACAACAAATATTGAGTGGGAAGGGCCATATGATTCAAACATGACTGTGACTGGCTGCAATTAAGCAACTGCGAGTTGTAATGTTTTTGTGCCTGAACCCTGTCCAACACTAGACTGTTATCCAGCATGAATTCTTGGATAACAACGTGCCTGACTTCCACTAATGAAAAGATTAGAACATTTGTGACATCCTCTCATCCCACTGGTATAAAATGTATAATCTGAGAGATATAATGTTACATACTATAAAAATTAAATAGGAACAGCCTTTCTCAATCGTTTTACCCCAGAGGAACCCTTTAAATAATTTTCAGGTCTTAGGGAACACTTGCAAAAACCAATTTAGTGGGGGTCAGCGTAAATAATGCCCCTTACATTAGTGACCACTGGGAACACTGCCCCCTTACAGTGGTGGTTAGAATGCCACTCTTATAGACAGCTAAAGAGGTCACTGGGTTCATGCTGCTGGCTCTCCCAAGTGGTGTTGACCCAGAAACTATGCAGGATGAGATGTGGGAGATAAATCAGTCAGAGGTTTCACTGGACCCTTGTAGAGAATGGCTGCTAAGAAAGTGTTGATTAGATGTTACGTATATAAAGTAGACCCTAGTTGGAGTGTACTGTTGTGTAGTATATGTGTAAAGGGGCAGAAAGGGGATATTTGGGACTCTTTTTCAATTATTTGATTAGTTCAGCTGGCCCTATTATGAGTGGGGTTTAATGCTGGACAAACAGTCAGGTAAATCCCAACACTGTGTAAACTCCAACAATCAACATCACATGTACAGGGCCGGGACAAGGGGTGGGCAGGAGGGGTGGCTGCCTTGGGTGCAATGGTTTATTGCAGGGATGTGGGTGCCCTGTGCTGAGTTCCTTCTGTTACAAGTCTGACAGTGACATCACTACTCCTGTCACCCCAGCACTGGGAGCAGCAAGGGGACAGGTTGCGGATCCCATAAGCTTGCACATCATGAATGGGAAGTGTGGGGGGGGGGGGGGGCACAGTTTGTCATCTTTGCCCTGGGCACTGGGTGACCTTGTCCCGGCACTGCTTAGGTATTTTGGTAAATTGATACATCTCCATAATCCTGTTTGTGCTATGTCTGGAAACTCAAGTGCAGGTTGCAAAGACTCCACCATGCCCAAATTGCATTTGTAGAAAAGGACAGTCGCACACCTATAAAGTCACTTTTATTGAAAGCTGAACATGGACACAACTAATATGGCAGCCCTGTCCATAGACCGACCCACTGATGTATTTTGCTTCCCACAGAATTTGGTCATAGAGAACAAAGCCCCTCTAGGATGCCCAAAATATGTCAGAGGAGGGCAGTCTATGGGCAGGATTGCCATGTTTGCTGTATCTGTGTTTAGCTTTCAATTTTTTCAAAGCTTTCAAATCTTTTTAAAGGTGATGTCATCGGTGTGTGACTATCCTTTTCCACAAATTAACATCTTTTATTTACTCAAATTTTGTTATAGCAATTCCATAAATGCAAAAATACCTGCCGGTTATCATGTCAGAAATTCAAAGCTGTTCTGTGTCCTGTGCATAATTCCTGTGTTATCTCAAGGAGTGCAGTTAGCCCTCCTAGTTCGTATTTTGGACAACAGAACAATTAATCCCAAGATTTTGGAGATGAGGAGACTTGGAGGAGTTCAGTCCTTTTCAAAAGATAACTGGGCAGGACTGACACTATTCTGTCCAAAAATTGTCAGATTTGTCCACCGCAATGTCGCAGTCCTGCTAAAAATCGCTGATCGCCGCCATTACTAGTAAAAAATAAAAAAAAATAAAAAGTCCCTAAATCTATCCCATAGTTTGTAGACGCTATTTTTGCGCAAACCAATCAATATATGCTTATTGGGATTTTTTTTTACCAAAAATATGTAACAGAATACATATTCGCCTAAATTTATGAAGAAATTCAATTTTTTACATTCTTTTATTGGATGTGTTCTATAGCAGAAAGTAAAAAAAAAAAATATATATTTTTTTCAAAATTGCACGTCTTTTTTTGTTTATAGCACAGAAAATAAAAACCACAGAGGTGATCAAATACCACCAAAAGAAAGCTCTATTTGAGGGAAAAAAAGGACATTGATTTTACAGCATCGCACGACCGCGCAATTGTCAGTTAAAATAACGCAGTGACGTATCGCAAAAAATGGCCATCTGCCTTTGTCTCTTTTCTGCATAGGCAGTTTTTATTTATTTTTTTTCTAAAGTGAACTAACCCTTTAAATACTATTTAAGTTTGAGCATTGTTCACTTTAGAGTGCTGCATTGGCAACAATTGTATGATTTCCACAGGCACCTACTGGTAAATCGCCCTGTCACATGCTCTCCCAAAGGAAACTTTAAGCTTCTATGCTGATGCACCTGGTAATGCCCCTTCGAATGGCCTGCTTCTGTCGGACCGGCTGCAGTATTCACACAATGCCCCTGACATTCGGTCGGCTTCTGTCGAATGGGCATTGTCAGAATAAGTCTGCCAACCAGCTCCTGATCAACACTCTTAGCCAATGGAGTCCCCTTACATCCTTAGCGGCTGATGACTTGCAGTTCTCAGTGAACAAACACAGAACCGTGGAGAGTTGTGCTAGTTCATAGTCTTCCTGTCAGCGATTATCGGCTTACCCGTATGGGATGTATGGGCAAACAGATACACTGACAGAGTGCAGGGGACCTACATGGCATCAGTAATCTGCCGATCGCTGGTGCAATGCTTTACAGGCTTCTGCATCAAAAAGTAATAAATTCACATTTGTTTAGCTGCAAAAAGATATGCATTTATTATTTTTTGTAGAAAGGTGAACGTATCCTTTAAATCTCATCCTTGGGATATCTTTAGAAAGAAGATGCTAGTCAAACCTAATTGTACCCAAACAATCAGACTTTACTCATGTGGATATTTGCATGCACTTTCAGTGACTAAACATTTAACTAAATATTTATTGATGGTAATAGTTTAGAAGTTTAAAACATGACAATATAGCAACAATGATAATTTGAAAGTCATACCAACTCAAAATGTGTATTTACACTATATACATTTTTGTTTCCTTTTAACCATAATTATAATTAAACATAAATATGTATTTTGTGATTAAAACGCTAATTGGTGAAGGACAATCAAATAAAGAAGACAAGAAAAGGATATTAAAATCATGTTGCAAATGATGCAATCAGCTCATTGCTGAATCACTGAAGTCAAGAATGGAAGTCTCACACTACACTGTGTTGTTTTTAGAACAGATTATAGGAAAGTGGTTTGCTGTGTCTAATATTAGACGTTTAATAATATCCACGATCAAAAGCAACAAATTGATGAACTCCTAAACCTTCCGTCCTGAGGAGCCTGCAGCCTAACCGCAGCCTTCTGACGTCCATACCTACAGCAAATTTTACGATGGTTTTTTTTTTTTCAAAATATTATTTTGTGCACCGTTTGGCTTTCTATTGTTATGTGCAATTATTTGTAGGTGCAGTTATATGTACATTTATTTGTCCCTAAATTCAATTATTATAATTACAATAATATTAGTGTAATCCAATCTACCATCAACTGAATCTTATGCTAGTCTCAGTGAAGAGCAATTCAGGGCCCATTTACACCATCCTTGTGCATTGCGGAAAAACCTGTATTAACCACTTATGCTCCGGAGGATTTGGCTGCTCAAAGACCAGGGCCTATTTTGCGATTCGGCACTGCGTGAATTTAACGGACAATTGCGCGGTCGTGCGACTCTGTACCCAAATGAAATTGATGTCCTTTTTTTTCCCCACAAACAGAGCTTTCTTCTGGTGGTATTTGATCATGTGTGCGATTTTTACTTTTTGCGCTATAAACAAAAAAAGAGTGACAATTTTGAAAAAATAACAATATTTTTCACAATTTGTTTTCTGCTACATATGTTTGGTAAAAAATATTGCAATAAGCGTATTTTGATTGGTTTGCGCAAAAGTTATTGCGTCTACTAACTACGGGAAAGATTTATGTCATTTTTATTGTTTTTTTTTTACTAGTAATTTTTTTTCCGGGACTGCGACATTGCAGCGGATAGATTGGACCCTTGACTGACATTTTTGACACTTTTGGGGGTACCAGTGACATTACTACAGTAATCAGTGCTATAAATATGCACTGTTACTGTAAAAATGACACTGGCAGGGAAGGGGTTAACTTTATTGGTGATCAGTGGGTTAAATGTATCCCTAGGGGCGTGATTCTAACTGTGGGGGGGGGGCGTGACTTGTGATGTAACCACATAACAGAATCGTATGATCTCTGCTGTTACACCAGGGAGAATGACAGGCGGCTTTGTTTACATTAGCCGCCTGCCTTTCTCCCTCTCCAGCGGGAGATCGCGAGTGACAGACGGTCACTCGCGCGGGGATATTAGTGAACGAACAGGGGCGGGAGCGCGCATCCGCCGGCGCGCGCTAGCCCCCTAGAGGCTCGTAGGCGAGCGACATAGCCCTACATCGGTTTGCCTGTAGGGGGCTGACTGCCGCAGTAAATAGTCGGCAAGCGGTTAACATGTGTCATGTCACACAATACCGTTTGTTGTGTTAAGGCAGCCCATTCATTTTGACAAATCGTGGTAAAATTGAGCAGAACACCTATCGCCCAAAAGAAGTTCTTGTACTTTTTGGATTCATTGGGCGACAATCGCAGCAAAATCCTGCCACGTTTAGGATGCCATTGCAAGTCACAGGAATCCCACGGGCTGGCAGTCTGCTGGTTTTTGACTCATTTGTGCCTGTTTACAACTTATCAAAGGTACTTCTTACATATTTTAAATTTAAAGGACATAAATGTTAGCAGGCTTCACTATGCTTGTTGATTTTTTTTTATTCCTGATCCATTTTGGAGCTCCTGCTGAGCACCCACCACCTATCTCTGATGCCGGGTTATTTTGTGCTTTTATAACCACTATAATTTATGGTCCACCCTATCTGGTAAGAAGCGTATGCTAAGTGTTGGTGCTTTGTGGTTGATTTCATCAATCAACATTATTTATACACCTTTTTGCATTTTATGGAGACTCTTGTTTATTATCGAAAAGGCCTTTTGCATTGAAAGGACTTTTTTATGTTCACCTAACACTGGATTTTGCACCTATTTCATTATATCACTTTCATATGATTGATTTTTTCTACATTTTTTAATGATATTTTTTGCTTATGTTATATTCACTGCATGTTTAGTTGTTTTTATGCCACATTATTTACCATATCATTATTCATGATCGCACTATTAGGATTTAGTGCAGCTTCTTTATTATATTAATTAATTGAAACCACTTGGCCTCCAGGAAGGTTTTATTCCCTTCATGACCAGGGCATTTTTTGCTATTTAGCACTGCGCTACTTTAAATAACAATTGCTCAGTCATACAACACTGTATGCAAATGAAATGTATATCATTTTTATATAGTTACAATGAGCAAATCACTCTGTGTACTTTGCTTTTATTTAATTGACATCCTATGCATGTATAATATGATGACTGTCAAAGAAGTTTTTTTCTCACACAAATCTTTCCTTTGGTAGTATTTGATCCCCACTGGGTTTTTACATTTTTACTATAAACAAAAAAGACCGAAATTTTTGAAAAGAAAAAATGTTCTACTTTCTGTTTATAAAACATATCCAATAAAAAAAAAAAAATCGAAACATTTTTTCTTTATAAATTTTGGCAAAAATGTATTCTGCTACATGTCTTTGGTAAAAGAAAAAAAAATCCCAATAAGTATATATTAATTGGTTTGTGAGAAAGTTAAAGCGCCTACACACTATGGTATATATACTGGAATTTATGCAGCTGTAGACGCTGTACTTGTAATAGTGATGATCAGTGACTTACGTGTGACTGCGATAGTGTGGCTGGCAACTGATTAATTGACACTGACGTCGCCAGTGACACCAATTCAGTGATCAGTGATAATACTGTACACTGTACTAATGACACTGGCTGGGAAGGGTTTAACATCATGGGGCAATCAAGGGGTTAAATCTGGGCTAACACATTTAATGTGTGTAATGTCTGCTGCTTTTACTTACTCATCTGAGAGTTTTTGCCACCGCCAGGAGTGAGCTATAGAAATCTTGGCTGCCGTGAAAATTAAGGCTATTAAGCGTTTCGTATGTCTCGGGATCCCCTTGACTGGCCTCCCCAATAGAGCCTGTTGTGGAGACTTCACCAGGTTAATCTGGGTGAGGGAATATATAAAATTGTATCTGTGGATCCAAAACCGCCTGACTTTTTTGCATGTCCACTAAGTATGTTAGACTGTTACCTTCTGTCCACATCTCCGAAAACACCTAGAGGAGGCCCCTAGAACAGCGGATGCCAACCTGACCGGGACCATATACCATCTCAGGAAAACTTTATAATTTACCTCTATTAGAGAAGTGTTGATGTATGATCTGGAATTGAGTTGGGCTAACTTTCCCCACTCTCCCATGTCCAACTCCTCCCCCAAATCTTCCTCCCATCATAACATATATGGCCATTTAGTTTTCTCTTCACACAAAATATTATAAATTGTAGATATGTGACCAGTGTGTTTATCCACCGAACCGCATAAATATTCCACGGGGGTCAATGAAGTGATGTCACTAGTACGCTTGAGGGTATTCATAAGATGTAATATCTGGGAATATCTGTACATTTCCCCTGAGGATGGCGAATATTTTTCTTGTAACGTGTCCCTAGAAATCATTCCCCTATGATCGCATAGATCTGCTAGCCGAAGGAACCCTTTGTTTGTCCACCATTCAAACGTGGAGGGACTGAAGCCCGGAGGCAACACTGGGTTACCCAAGAGAGGAGCCATGGGGCATGGGGAGACCTGAATATATGTCTTTTTGACAGCCTATCTCATATCCCCAATGAAAGGGACAGGGTCGGGCACAATATACCCGGTCTGTCTTTAGCTTTCAGCCACATAAAATTACTGATTTGGGTATTAGGTAGGTGAGAGGACTCCAACTGCATCCAGATCGGACATGGTCTTTTCAAGTGAAACCAAATTAATTGTGTCAGTTGGGCAGCATAGTAGTATCTAACTAGGTCTGGTACTCCCAGCCCCCCCTCAATTTCAGGGTAAACAAGGTGCGTTTGTTCACACTAGACATCTTGTCTCCCCATATAAATTTCAATACCTTCTGCTGGAGAGTTCTCAAATCAGTCTGTAAGGGTGATAGAGAGGAGTGATATTATGGAAGGGATGAGTACGGAGTTAGAATCCGTGTGGGTAGAACTAGGGAAGAAGTAAAGGGATAAGTAATTGTGGGGGTTTGTTATAGACCACCCAACCAAAGGGAGGAGGTAAAGCTGGAATTTATATAACTGTTTGGTAGAGAGGCAAAGCTGGGATCAGTCATCATATTAGGGGACTTCAATTATCCCGACATTGACTGGGAAGAGGGGACTACACACTCGCAGAAGGCCCGTCTCTTCATGGAAACCTTACAGGACAACTACATGTCGCAGTTGGTGGATTCTCCAACTAGAGAAAATGCAGTGCTGGATCTATTAATCACTAATGACCCAAACCTAATCTCGGAGGTAGGAGTCCAAGACAACCTGTTCTAGCAATCACAGGATGATCGCATTGAGTGTAAATAACAATATAACAAGGCAAGAGGGGAACATAAGAACCCTCAACTTCAGGAGGGCAAACTTTCCCAAATTGTGCTCAGTGATGGAAAGGGTAAACTGGGACCAAACCCAAGGAACACTGACCACGGAGGAAAAATGGGAATGCTTTAGGAACATATTAAACAAATGCATCTCTTTTTACATTCCATTGGAAAATAAATTTAGAAGAGACAAAGCCAAACCTGGCTGGCTACTAAACCGTAATGTTAAAAAACGTATTAGGGAGAAAAAAATGGCCTTCAAGAAATATAAATCAGAGGGCACAGTATACAGCTTTCCAGCAGTAAAAGGAGGCAAATAAGAAAAGTAAATATGAAATCAAAATGGCTAAAATCCACTTTGGGAGACACATAGCGGAGAATAGTAAAAAGGAACCCAAAGAAATTCTTTAAATATATCAACAGCAAAAAAACTATGACAGAGCATGTTGCACACATAATTAATGAAGAGGGGAGGATGGTTACAGAGGACACTGAAAAGGCAACCGTGCCTAATGCTTTTTTCTCCTCAGTCTTTACACAGGAAAAGGAGGGGTACACTGACCGTGACTGTATGGTTAGCAGTAATTCACAGGAATTGCCGCTATGGCTAACAGAGGGTGAAAGGCTGGATAAAATTAACACAAAAAAATCACCAGGCCCGGATGGCCTACATCCAAGAGTACTCAAAGAACTTAGTAAAGCTATATCTAGACCACTGTTCCTGATCTTTGCTCAGCAAAGTTTGCTGACAGTATTATGACAGGAAATGTACCAGGTGATTGGAGGAAAGCTAACGTGATACCGATATTCAAAAAAGGGCAGAGGCATGTCCCGGGAAATTATAGGCCAGTCAGCCTGACATCGATAGTATGTAAACTTCTGGAGGGGATGATAAGGGACTATATCGTAGCGTTTGCTAAAGACAACAGCATCATCAGCAGTAATCAGCATGGGTTTACAAATGGGCGTTCTTGTCAAAACAATCTGTTAACATTCTATGAGGAGGTGAGCTGTGAGCTAGATAGGGGGGAGACCAGTGGATGTGGTGTACCTGGATTTCGCTAACGCGTTTGATACAGTTCCCCACAAGCGCTTTTTTTTTTTAAATAAGGTATCGACCACAAGGTTTGCTCTTGGATACGGAACTGGCTAAAAGGGCGTGTCCAAAGAGTGGTAATAAATAGCGCATACTCAGACTGGTCTGGGGTGGTAAGTGGGGTCCCCCAAGGCTCAGTCCTTGGACCAACCTTGTTCAATTTATTCATAAACAGCATTGATCATTAGTTCTATATCAGTTTATGCAGATGACACAAAATTGGGCAGGGCCATAACTACACAGCATGAGGCAGATATCTTACAGAATGACCTGAACAAAATAACAGAGTGGGCAATGACATGACAAATGAGGTTTAATGTGGAGAAGTGTAAGGTTTTGCACTTGGGGACTAAAAAAATAAAAGCACAATACACTTTGGGGGGGGGGGGAACCTTTGGGGGAATCAAAAATGGAGAAAGATCTGGGAGTCTTAATAGAGGATAGACTAGGCGATCGCATGCAATGTCAAGCGGCAGCTGCCAAAGCCGGCAGAATATTAGCATGCATAAAGAATGGGATGTTTTCCAGAGATAAAACTTAAATTCTACCACTTTATAAAACTCTGGTCTAACCGCATCTGGAGTATTCTGTCCAGTTCTGGTCGCCAGTCCTCAGAAGGGATGTGTTGGAGCCGGAGAGAGTTCAGAGAAGGGCAACTAAACGAATTAAGGGATTGGAGGACCTTAAATTATGAAGAGCGTCTACAATCGCTTAATTTATTCTCCCTGGAGAAGAGACGCCTGAGAGGGGACATGATAGCAATTTACAAATACCTCAATGGTGATCTCTGCATAGAAAAAAAGCTATTCAGTCGCATGGATTGCATGAGAATGCGAGGACATACAATGCGATTAGAGGAGAAGCATTTTAACCTCAGGCAACTCGGGGGGTTTTTTACTGTTAGGGCTACAAGATTGTGGAATTCTCTACCACAAGAGGTAGTTTCTGCGGGAAGTATGGCTACTTTCAAAAGACTCTTGGACATACATCTCAAGGATCAGAACATTAAGGGGTATGAAAGATGATTAGGGTCACTCACACCTACACAGGTTAAACTGGATGGACTATTGTCTTTATTTAACCTCAACTACTATGTAACTATGTAACTATGTATATTAACCATTATCGGTAAGGTACGGAACATGGATAGTATCCTAGGTAGGATATTCATCTTTACAGAGTTCAGCCTACCGAACCACAACGGTAAGCTAGTAAACCATCTGTTGAGATCCTCCTGCATTTTCTTATATAAGGGTGGATAGTTACTATTATAAAAGTTGTCTATTGACGGGTTAAGGTGTATACGTAAATAAGGAAGTGACTTCTCCTGCCATTTGAAAGGAAAACTCTTTTGGAGTGTCACAATAGTTATTTTTGACAATCCAATATAAGCTTATTTGTAAAATTTCCTTTGATGCTGTGAGTTCTGCCTTTCAGCTGCTCATCTCTTTCCACAAACTCCTAGATTCCCTGCATGCTTTGCAGCTTCTCCTCTGCTGTTGTCGTACAATTTCTAAGAACTACATATCCCATGGTACCGTGCTGACTTCAAGCAGCGATTCCTGTATTGACTCCGCATCCTGAAACTCCTCCTCTCAGCACCTCTGTAGTTCAGAAGGCAGGCTCTATGCAATGTGTGACACAGCAGTGCCTACTCACAGGGCATAGTACTCACCTGTCAAAGAATTCAATAAAATAAATGTGTAGGGATCTTCACAAAGTATATATACAAACTTTAAGGTCATTCAGAATAATAGGAGTGGGCTCGAAGTAATTGACATAGAATGTGGAAATGAAAATATGATTTTAAATTTTGACCGCAGATATGTTTTTAGGTGTACCTCTAACTAAAATTTATTTTTATCTGGGCATATAATGGGTAAAAGCCCTGTATTTTTTTAGCCACTTCACAACCGTCCTATAGCAGATTTACTGCTACAGGAAGATTTACTGCTACTGCAATATATGTAATTCTGCACTTTCAGGTAGGAGGCGCGCGTGCACCGCTGGCTCGCCATTTCTGCTGTGGTTAGTCACAGCAGAAGCCGATCAGCCGGTGGTTGCCAATGGATGTCCACCGGCACCCACTGATCGTTAAGAAGAGAGGCTGGACGGAGGTTGCATAGGTTAACAATGCAAAGCCTTGTCCTGCCTGACAACAGGGATGTGATGGCAACAGGGATGTGATGGATTTTCTTTCCCTGCTTTTCCCAGTAGGGAAAGAAAATCCATCACATCCCTTAGTGAAAGCGCCACACAATGTACACAAAAACACATTTAACCCTTTGATCGCCCTAGCAGTTTAACCCCTTTCCCAGCCAGTGTCATTAGTACAGTGAGAGTGCATATTTTTAGCACTGATCACTGCATGGGATTGCAGGCCACATACCCCTCCTCCCCCTCAAACTTACCGAAACAATATAACACTGAGAACAACCATTTGGCTTGAATAAGGGCCGCAACACTTTTATTGGTATAAATGAAATTTTAACAATTTTATCAAACAGTTTAATCAAACAAAAAAAAAGAATATATTTCTTCATAAAGAAAACCTGCTCACTCGTAGGACTCAAGCAAATATCATAACTTTAAATGGCAAGTCCCCCCCCCCCCCCCCGATACAGGGGTGAAAAACCCCATAATGTGCCTGCGACAGGGAGGGGGGGGGGCAAAGTCCAGTGTCAAATCAGCAGCACGAAGCACAGGCTGCTGCCTTATATACCAGCCAGGTACGTTCCAGAAGGTATTCCATTGTCACCTGCTTCACCTGGGCAAATCAGGTAACACCTGCCCAGGTAGCAATAACAATTTAAAGGGACAGCAACACAATTATACTATAAACAAATGCAATCTATTCTATTAACAATAAGCAGGGGAAGGGGGGGGGGTGACCACAAACCAAATAAATTGCACCCCCTTATGCCATGGGATTGCAGGTCACATACCCCTCCTCCCCTCAAACTTATCCAAACAAAATAAAACTGACAACAACCATATGGCTTGAGTAATGGCCGTGACACTTATATTGGTATAAATACAATTTTAAATTTATTTTAAAAACAATAATGAGTAAATCTCTAGAAAGAAAACATACTCAGTCATAGGACTCGAGCAAATATCATAGCTTTAAACCATAAGTCCCCACCAGCCAATCCTGTTGTAAACAGGATTGGCCTACCCAACAGCCGCGGCCATTTCTACACATTATTCAAGGCCTAGATTGAACAGATTGAGCCCCACCTCAGACAAATGAAAGGAGTCTGATCTATACAAACCAGGGATACAGTCTTCGAAGTCAATGTGGTGATATGAAAAACCACCAATAGAGGGCATAAACTTTTCCAGAGACCTGCTGATCCACCTTCTCACCTTCTCCAGGGGTTTTACCTGGGACGAGGAGAACCAGAGAAACAGGGAACTGTCTATGAAAAGACAAAAGTACAAAAAGGAAAAGAGAGTTTAAACCGTTTAAGCCGTTGAAAATCATGCTTAATTGCGAACAATAAATCAAGAGATTTCTGATGGCCAATATCATTACCTTGCGCATAAATTATAATTAGGGTGGAGGCCAGTGTATACAAAGCTTAGAAAGATGAAATGATACTTGACTCCAATGCAAACCTCTAATACTTTTCCATGTAGCAACGCTGAGATGCTCTCTCCTATGTGCCCAGAAAACAAAAGAGTGGCCAAGAATCCATATGGTCATGTTTAAACCTGGGGAAACTAAATAGAAAGGTTAGGCCTGAATATATAAGTTAAATCTATTGGATTCCCATCTACCCAATCTTATTATTATTGCATCATCTAGACCCATTCTGAGCGCTTCTGTGGCAATACCAATGCGGAAAACAGGACGTCAGAAAAACCTATGGCCCGCAAACAATTTTTCAACACTGAGAAGAACTGAAATTTGATAACAGGTAAACATTCAGGATGGATTAGGAAAATACCAGATGTTCCAGGCCTGACAGCCAGATACTTTTTAATAACTACTGAAGGACAAACTACTGGATCCCTGCACAGATAGAGCTGGACCCAACATCCTCTACCTAGTTGACCCGTTTTAGAATGACGGATAAATATGCGAATGCCAGTGCCCAAGACAATACCATCTTGAAATCTCAACCCAGAAGTACCTGACTTGTTAAAGAGTACTAATTCTGAAACTCTAAGCACTCTAAGCACAACAAAAAAGGCCAAATAGAAAGCCGATTGAAAAAGTAATTCCTCAAAATGGTTATGGCACACTTGACTATCTTGTGGATAGACAAAGCTGCTTGAGCATTTCAACAGAGATGGGCCTACGCTTGTCAGGGGCGTAAGTGTATTTTCTACAGCCTTTCAAAGCTTGTTTCACAAAAAAAAGACATTCAACGGTTTTAAATGATGGAGTTTGAAAAAGAAAGAAATTCCTGCCAAATAATGATTATATGGCTATGAGACAAATGTTTGTGCATCAACATGCATAAGAAAGACAAAATTGCACTCTCAGAGTGTTAGTAACAATGAAAATATAAAGTTCTGCAGAACAGCAGCCACCTGTTCCAAGTGGCCGAATAGTCAGCCCACGTTTGAGGGGAGAGAGAATTTCTGATTGCATTGGCTAAAGTATCTAGATCAAATTCCAGAGATGATCCAGACAAACACACTCCTAGCGATCCGCTTGAGGAAAAAGGTGTCGGAAACGTGATATCTGAAAACTGAATAAAGCATCCACAATTATTTTAGGCTTCCCAGGAATATGTTGAGCTTTTACCCATATGTTACGTTTTAAACATAGCAATACAAAATAATGAATGAATTTTTTAACAAAGAGGGACTTCGAAGACAAACAATTTATGGTAATCATAAAATTGTTATCAGTTTTAACAATGATTCTTTTGTTAGTGAAATAAGGACTCCAGAGCTCGAATGCCGCCACTATAGGAAAAAGCTCTAACAAAACAATGCTCTTTGTTGCTTTCTTAGCAACCCAAGAATCAGGCCGAGAACCACAGAGCCAATGGGTGCGCCATATGGCCGCAAAGCCTTTTGAGCTTGCCGACTCGGTGAAAAGCTCTAAATCAGCAGTAAAAACTAAATTGTCCTGAAAGATTGACCTACCATTGAAATGGTCAAAAAATTGGAACCAAATTGACAAGTCTTCCTTCAGATCCATAGATGAGTGGATGTGAGAAAAAGGCGATTTAAGCCCAGCAGTCACCAGAGACAGGAGCCGGGAGAATATTCGACCCACCGGCATGACTCTTGAAGCGAAAGCTAATAAGCCCAGCAGTTATTGAAGTTCCCTTAAAAACACTTACTGCCTGGTGAGCAGGGTGGAAATGAATGATTCCAATCTAGCAATCTTGGCTTCAGGCAGTCTAAACTCCAGAGCTAAAGTGCCAATGGTGATGTCTAAAAATTTGAGAGAAACGGGTGGTGGAATGGTTTTCTCAGCTACCAAGGGGATGCCAAAATAGTCAGAGATGCTAGAAAAGAGCTTCAAAAAGTAAAGACAAAGGGGGGAACCAGCTGAACACACAAAAAGGAAATCATCAAGGTAATGTATAACGCTGTCAAAACCAGATTCAAAAGAAACAACCTTTTGTAAGAAGGAAGAAAAAGCTTCAGTATAGGAGCAGGATAAGAAACATCCCATAGGGAAGCACATATCGAAAAAATAAAGATCATCAAAACAGAAAGCAAGAGAGTTAAAAGATAAAGGGGAAATTGGTAGCAATCTGAAGGCGGACCTAATGTCTGCTTTGGACAGCAGAGCGCTCTTGCCAAAACGCTTAATAATCCGGGTCGCATCTTCAAAGTGTAGCACTGCCCCCTTGAGGACTGCTGGATTGTTCACCTTGGAAACCCCCTGGGTTACCAATAGCAACTGCAGCATGCACAATTTAACTCTTTACTCTTTGGCTCAGTCAATGAACAGTCTAGGGGATGTAGTTGTTTTTGTGGTTTTATTTAAATTAGGGATGGGAGAAGGAAAGAGTGGGATACTCCAACTTTAACTATTCACAATAGATGAGGACTCCTCTCTGAAGATGCAACCAGGCTGCTGTTTCACCTTGCCACTAGGTGAATCTAAGATTAAGTCTCTATGTAGATGACTTGTTAAGATGAATGATCTTCAGCATACACACCTAGTTCCCCCTTTAACTTTACACACGCCTGACACCTATCCTCTGACTATCCCATACCGGGGTGTCCCCCCTCAGGTCAGGCCCCTAGACACGATCCCCTGTACTCATGATACTGTTTTTCGAGGGTCTCCAGTGTCTCTACCCCTTCAGTCAGCTCTCATGGACCTCTGGGTTCAGCTCCTTCCTTTTGGTCCCCAGGCCGACCTCCTGCGACCACGTTCCTCTGCTATAGAGGAGGAGGCAGCCGCCACCCTCCCTCTGGGACTCTGCTCACCAGCCAAAGACCCCGCAGCACATGTGCTCCTGGCTTTTATACCACACCCCACAATGCACTGAGACAGCTAGTCTGTGCCAATCACTGTGGCTGTACCAAAGCCTGTGTATCCATTGGTGAGATTTCCTCCACTGTCCAATATGCCTCCCTATTGGACCAGTGTGAAACACTCCCTAGAACAGATGAATCACAGTCTGAGCACTATGAGCAGACCTAACTCACAGGGATTCTAAATAAATTTCTAGCAAAGAAATTTAATTTAAACTTGCGTAACAAAAAAGTTCAGAAAAGGCCTGGCCAGCTAGCGATTAATGGTGCTGCGCCACATGTGTGAACTATGTATAGGACCTGGGATGGTTTTAAAGGCTGTGCGGCACTGGGCTGGACCATACACTAAGGGACTCGGGAGGAATTAAGGTAGGTATCACACTCAGGGGGGTATTTTAAAGGGTAACCTCACATTGTCATATCTTTAGGCTCCATTCACATTTAGGCATTACGGATCACGGGCAGAATTGTTGCCCAAAGGAAGTTGGGTTGCCATTGCAAGTCACGGGAATTGCAGGGGCATCCCGCGACTTGCAATGGTACAGGATCCTGGGCAGAATCGTGTTAATTCTGCCTGTGATCCGAAACACCTATATGTGAATGGAGCCTTAAAGTGGAGTTCCACCCTAATTTTATACTTACCTCCATCTTCTCGCTCCGGGTCACCTGAAAAAGAAATGGATAATAGCATTTTTTTTTTTTTTTTACTTACCTCGTAGCGAGGACAATATACTTACCTTACTTCCTTCTTCCTCCTTCCTCGGCCGCGGCCCGTCGTCACTTCCTGGCTCTGCAATGATTCCTGGGAGCTGAACGTCATCGCTCCCAGGAATCATTGCGCCTGCACCGGCCCCGACGTTAGTTCCGGGGCGCGCGCGTCATCCCCTTCTAAACAGCTTCTGGGCATGCCCAGAAGCTGTGGAGGGATGACGTGCGCGACCCGGAAGTGACGTCGGGGCCGGCGTAGGGCATCGTGGGACCGAAGAAGGCGGAAGAGGATGCCGAAGAGGATCTCGCTGGCTTCAAGCTGCCCACATCTGAGATGGCAGCGCTGGACAAGACGTTTTCAAGATAAGTATTTGTTCTAACAGGTAAGTGCAACCCAGGACAGATCAGAGGCTAGCCATTGTGGAATGCACTAGCCCTGACTGTCCCGGGGGTATTTTTAAAAAAAAAAAAAAATCCAGGGTGGAACTCCACTTTAACCTCCCTGGCGGTAATCCCGAGTGTGACTCGGGGTGGATTTTTTAGTCCAGGATCGGTATCCCCGAGTCACGCTCGGGGTAGATGTGCAGAGAGCGCAGCGGTGTCTCTTACCTTCTCCTGGCTATCCAGCGATGATCTCTCATTGCTGTGACCGCCAGCCGAGAGTCCCGCCGCTCGTCTGTCGGTCTGATGACTTCCTAGTTCCGTTCCCTGCAGCAGCAACGCTGCATGGGAGCGGAACTAGGGAGGGAAATTCAAAAAACGTTGCACAAAACACAAACACATAACACATTATATATTATATATTATATTATATATATATGCATATATACAGCCCTCAAATTTTCCACTCGCCTACTCGCATTTTGCGAGTGGAAAATTATGTAGGGAGAGCTACTGTCAGGGGAAGAGAGGAGAGGAAAGCTGGCCGAAGGATTGGATAATGTCAGCGGCGGATCATCCCTCTGTAACAGCTTTAATTGTAATTGGCAGGCGCTCGCCGGCATACACAGTCCCGTCTCTTAGCCCGGCTTCTTTGATAGACAGAACACCTGGCCAACCAGGACGTGTGACGTCTATCAAAGAAGCCGGGCTAGGAGGCGGGACTGTGTATGCCGGCGAGCGCCCGGCAATTACAATTAAAGCTGAGCGGGATGATCCGCCGCTCCGACATTATCCGGCCAGCAGGACTGATGGAGGGGGTAAGCCGATCATCTCACCCAGAGCCGGTACAAGGGAGGGTGGGATGGATGGATGGATGGCTGCCCTGGGCGTCTGTGTAATGGGAGGTGGAGGGGGCGCTGCCAGGAGTGTTTCTGTGACAGGAGAGAGCGGGATGTGCTCTCTCTGTCTTCTCGCCGGGCTGCACACTGCTGTCAGTATAGCAGACATCAGATCGGTACTTCTTCTCCCCTTAAAGAGTCAGAGTGGAGGAGGAGCGGAGGAGAAGACAATTTCTAAAGCTTTGCACGGACAGCTGGCGCATCTCTTCCGCCAGCTGTCCGTGCAAAGCAATAGGAATAGGCTTCTCCTCCGCTCCTCCTCCACTCTGACATATGAAGAAGAGGATCACAGAGCGATGTGCCCCGCTATATCTGAGGTCTGCATGCTGGAGGAAAGGGAGAACTACACTGGGGTACAAATCTTATCCTGTCACCTCCCAAATTCCCATCTCAGCACAATTCCCCCTCCTAGCACAACCCCCCATCTCAGCACAGTCCCCCCTTCTCCTAGCACAACCCCCCCATCTCAGCACAGTCCCCCCCCCTCTTAGCACAACCCCCCCCTCCCATATTGATCCCACCTAGAAGTAATCATCTTCTCCCCACCCCTCATGCTACAAATTCTCTTATTCCAACCCCCCCCCCCGGGACAATCCCCCACAAAGTATTTGTACTAGGAGGGGTGGGGAGAAGAGGATTACTTCTAAGTGGGATCGATATGGGGGGGGGGGTTGTGCTGGGATGGGGATTTTTAGAGGTGACAATATAAGATTTCTTCTAGCAGGGGAATTGGGGGGGGGAGGGTGCTAAGAGGAGTGATTCGTGCTGGGGGGGGGGGGTGAGGATTTGTGCCAGGAGTGGGGATTTGGGGATCGTCCTTATAGAGATTATTGGAATGGGGTGGGGGGATGGATTTGTGCCAGAACACAAAGTCTTGG
>NC_138777.1:183734639-183873421 GCF_965119305.1 Pelophylax lessonae | reverse complement strand
TGTGTGTGTGTGTGTGTGTGTGTGTGTGTGTGTGTGTGTGTGTGTATATATATATATATATATATATATATATATATATATATATATATATATATATATATATATATATATATATATATATATATATATATATATATATATATATATATATATATATACACACACACATACATACATACATACATACATACAGACACACACGTGTATATACATACATACATAATATTATTACTATTTCAGGTACTTATATAGCGCTGTCAATTTACGCAGTGCTTTACATATACATTACACATTCACATCAGTCCGTGCCCTAAAGGAGCTTACAATCTAAGGTATACATACATACACACACATATACATAGTGTACCCCATAGGGGGTAGGGGAATACCATGTCCTGTAGATTTTCAAGTGAACAGAAAAAATTTAATTCCCCTCATTGGGAAGCCTGGCCCTAGTCTGAGGGGTACAACGTTACATCTGTCCAATGTCGACGGAGTGTTTTGGGTACCTGAGAGATGGTTACACACTGCTGAAATAATTCACCTACCTACACTGCTACTACTTTTCAAAGTCTCCTCTTGGCATTGACTCTTCCTTTGGGAAGCCTTTTGAAAGGGGGTCGGTCAGAACCAGGTCAAGCGGAACAACTATCCTATTACTGCTCCTTGGCATCCAAAGAGGTCAGTAAGCATTCACTCTAAAGGTTTCCCAGCTAAGGTTCTAGCATTCTGACAGCTGGAGTTACAGCAGTATATGAGAAATTCCTCCTTCCACCATGCTGTCCTCAAAAAATGTGTACATCAGAATGACCTCTCAGTAATGTGCAAGCAAGAAGAATTTCTCCAACTGTACTAAAGCTATAAAAAGGTGCACAAAGCTCAATGCTGATTTATTGCTGTGTGCGAGAGGCAGCATCATTCACCCATTTGTTCTGGTCTGAATCTTTGTGGAAAAAACCCTGATCTGCAAGAATTGGAGAGTGAACTATAAATTTGTCCAAAACTGCTGTATTTTTTTTTTTTTTTTTTTAAGCAGAAGCCCTAGAGAACAAAAAAATGGGTGTTGCATATTTTTATGTCACAGGATTCTTGCAGAGCGGTGTTTCAAATGCAATTTTTTTTTTTTTAGAAAAAAAAAAAAAATACCCTTTAATGAATTTTATTAAACAAAAATACATTAGAATACCCAATTTTTGGTAAAATATAAAGATGTGACATCTAGTAAATAGATACCAACCATGTCCTGCATTAAAATGGCACCCGCCTGTGGAAGAGCGCCAAATTACGGTACATAAAAATTTCCATAGGCAACCCTTAAAAGCCTTCTTAAGTAACCAGTTACACACACATAATTGCTCTCTCTCTGACGTTCGTGGCAATACTTCACACTGTTTACAGATGCGTGCGGGACCTACGTGCGCATTTGCTCGTGAACACCTGAGGAATGTCTATTTTTTTTTTTATGTATTTTTTTTTTGTATTTTTATATTTCTGTATTCTTTTACTTTTTTTTTTTTTTTTTTATATAAATCAACTTTGTGGCTATTACAAGGGATAAACAACATTCCTTGTAATAGCATGGTCCATGACAGGTCCTCTTTATGCAGAGATCTGGGGTCTATTAGACCTCAGATCTCTCCTCTGGGCTCCACTGCAGCTGATCACATACATATTGGTCTGATCAGCTGCTTTACTGGTGGTTAACAGCCAGGTAAACAAAGAAGAGAAACAGGAAGTAACAAAATCCTCATCACTTCCTGTTTCTGACCCCACAAAGTGGAAGAAACAACATCCATTCTTCTCACTGTGTGCCCAGAGCTGGATGCCGCCGTTCGCATCCTTACCCGGTAAAGGCAGCAGTGGCAGGAGGGGAGTGGGACCCCCTTCTGCCTCCTGTAAAAGTAATCCAGAGGCTTGTTAGCCACTCGGATTACTTTTATTTTGTACAGAATCTCTGACCCTAAAGAATAATAATAGCTTGATCATTGCTGCAGCGATGAACAAGATATCACCCTTCCAGTCTGAAGACATTTATAAATTGTACCGCAGAGGGGAAGTGGTTAAAATAAGCATTTATCAAAGGCACTAATGGTTCAAGGAGTGGGTTACCCCCGTTTACCTGGAACCATCTGTAGCCATGGATCCAATGTAAGTGAAGATAAGCCACAAGGAATGAGGCCACTACATGTCTAGAGTAATTGCACATCCAGCCAGTGAGCCAGAGTTCTCTCATGGCAGCATCTACAAGAGGGTATCCAGTCATCCCTTTCTGCCAGGCTCGTAGATGGCTCCGATCACTGCTCCAGCGCTGACTCTGGAATAATAAAAAATGTTATCACCGAGAAATGTTAACTTCTGCAAAGCATATATTTTACACTCATCGATTGCACAGAATTTACCCCTCTACCCCCTTCGAGATGCTTGAGATGCATGGCTGATCCAGCTAATTTAACTCATATTTTCTGGACCTGTCCATTTATTCAGAGGTTCTGGGGTGACTTAACTCCTTTTAATTTTAAACCAACAACTTTTCTAGTACCATTACCTGTAGATATTTGTATTCTAGGCATGGTTAATTCTTTGGGACCCACAAGAGTGCTTAGGACACTGTTGGGTCTTGTTTTATTTTATGCAAGAAAAGCCATAATACTTAAATGGAAGTCTCCTTTAGCCCCTACATGAATTATTGGAAGTATCAGGTTAACTCTGCCATTCCACTTTATAGATTTACGTAGGAGTCTAGGGGTTGCCCGAAAAAAATTTCCAGGGTTTGGGATATTTAGCTCAATTTCTCTTCTACTAACGTCTCTCAGGAATCTAGCCCCTCAGCTTGAGTTTTAGTATGTCTAATGATGGTGTAGTTGGGGCTCCTTTTGGTAGTTCGGTTTTCCTCTAATACGGTAATGTAATACCTGCAGTTGGAGTGCAGAGGGTGTTAAGGGGGGTGTTGCCTCCTCCAAAAGTCTTATTTCTCCTGTTGATTCTCAGGTTGTTGTAATGTTTGGAGTGCCTCCCTAGGGTTTTTTTTATGTGGTTAAGTTGTAATTGTGAGCCAGGTTATGCCCAATTGGCTCTGTTTTATAACCTTTAAGCCTAAAATTCTAAAGAAAAAAAAAAAAAGTAGGTTCGGGCATCTTTGAGCAACAGATGGTTAATCTTTGGTGCAGGGATAGTGTTCAAGTAAAACTAAACTGTGAGATGCAGGGATGGAGTCTTGTAAAATAGTCACACATTACCTCCTATTCTGCTTTGTGTCACTGCTCCATCCACTGTCATCATACTCTCTGCCACGTATTTCTATTGATTATGGGTGCATTGCTTTGCAAGCTTCGTTGTAAAAATAAATAAATGCACATTTTTATAAAAATCATATAAAGATGAGCAATGATTAATAAATTGCATGTGATAAGTAAACGTGAACATGAAGTGTATAAATTGATGAATAATCAATTCATGAAAAAATAAAAATGAATAAAATAAATGATTAAAGGTGGTTTAATTGAAACTCCTTCACCTTGTGCTTAAAACAACGTGAATAAATATGGTACAAAAAACAGTGACTGAATAAAATAAAGTGCAAAAGTGCCCAGTCCAGTGACTACAATGTAGATGGATGCAAATCTTCAGTGTGCGTGACACCTTTAAGTGTTCAGGCCACTCACCTTACTGCTGTAAGGTTACAGCATAAGATAAAATTCCTCAGCTTGGGCTTCTCATAGGATATAATGTGTCCTCTCTAATCTTTGTCCTCTAACTGTGATATTCTCCGTGTAGTATATGTAAAAAATATTGTTGGGGGTCCATAGCGTAATCCTATTTGTAAAGTTATATTTTTATTAGGGCATCAGTGGAGTACTCACTTTTTAACAGAGTGTGCAATGCAATGTATCCACGAGCGCCGAGCTCGTTCTCACATCCCTTCCAGTATTCTGGTGCCCTACGTGTTACGTCACAGGACGTGACTTCTTCAGGGGATTTTACACTTTTATTCTTTCCAACGACACCCATTCAAATGACTGAAAAGGTGCCTTCTTTGGTGTGCTAAAAATCATGTGACTTTGGAGATGCTTTATTGTGAAACGAGCCTAAAAGAGGAACTGAGGGCTAGGATGTGGCAGGAGTACTCGACATGATGTGCAAGTCTACACTTATCTCCGAGTTTGCCATATTTATGCCATCATTTTAAAAGTTTCTTCCTCTGATGGCATCTTCCTTGCTCAGCCATGAAGGTACTAGTGATGATGCAACTCCTGTGAATGGACTTGCACTTTTCCAGCATTCAGCTCAAATTTTTGCCATCAGTAAAATGGCAAGAATGCACAATGTACTGTGCATGTGCAACTGGCAGTGTTCATTTAAAAACATTACTAATAAAAAGGGAAGAGTCAGAAAAAACATTTAAAGTCTCTTCTACCAAGGCAGAATCTCTGCCTGCCAATTATATGTTTACCTTCAGTTCTGCTTTAAAGCCCCTTCTGTGCAAGCACCTATTTTTGACTAAAGGTATTTATCTTCATAATATTTGCTGTAGACACACATGCATTGAGAGAGGTTAGGTACACATTCTGATAACACAAGGGCTCTATCAAAAATGTACCTTGTATGCAGGCCTGACAGGTTCCACATGCATGTCTGGAAAGAGGAGGAGCAACCAGTAAGACAGGTCCCGCCAGGCCAGCTTCCTTAGGAACTTCGGCACACTTTTTTTGGTAAAGTATGCTTCATGCAGCACTGTCCTCGGGCTAATTTGACCAAAGTGGAGATATGGAGAAATGTGGCTGGTATAAGGTTTATCTGCTCGCCCAGACTCCTTATCGTAGTGTTTTATACCTAGGAATAAGAAACCATTTATTTTATTGGATAGGAAAGCAACAGGTCACACAGTTAATCTACTGACATAATTTGTTGGTTATTTGGGGTAGCATATATTCCCATAAAAATGCACCCCTTAAGTTCGACCTATGACCTTTACCAGCCTCTTTAAAGGGATGGGGGAGTAAAAAATAACCTAGCTTGGATCTTTAGTTTACTGTCCCAAAGTTTTGCTGCTCATACATTGCAGAGCTGAGATTTTGATGCTGAAGAGGTAAGTACAACATTTTTGGGGTAACCCACCATTAAGAAGTAGATTGGTGTTATTGTAAGAGTTAGGATTAAAGGGTGTTTATGAGGGTTGGTGAGTGGGAGAAACAGAGCAAAGTCAATTAAAAAAAAGGTACAAAACTCAGCTCAGGACCTTGAGAACATAGGAAAATTATACAGACACATCCAGCCTTTTTTTAAAACTTCCCCAAAACAAATGTTCTGGGCAGTAGAGCATCAGAAAATGTACTTGCCATCTTCAAGAAAATTTCCTAAACACATATAAGCTCCATCTTCACTGAAGTCCCAGGATTTTTTGATAGTTGCAGCCCAGTCTATCTGTAAAAACACAAATAAGACAATATTAAAGTTTCACAGAGGTGTGAATGGTTACGTCGCATGAGAGAACGTCAAAACATTTTCTGCACTATTATTACTTCCTTTGAATAACGTATATAATGTAGCTGGAATCAAGTTAAAGTCAGACTATAGGCAACTTCAGTTTTATAATTTCACATGCCTTAATGTTTTTTTACCTCTGCCCTTAATGTGATTGTAAAGTCCCATTTAAAAAAAAAAAAAAAACTAGTTTAAAAAAAAAAAAACAACAAACATGTTATTCTTACCTGCTCTATGCAGTTGGTTTTGCACAAAGCAGCCCCGATCCTCGACTTCCCGGGTCCCTCTTCGGTGCTCCTGGCCCCTCCATCTGACTGACTTTGACAATCGTGCCACGCTGCTGTCTCAGCCAATCAGGAGAGGTGTCCAGGGCAGCTGAGACATTCCTGCAACATTGCAGGATAGATATAGGCTCAGGTAAGCATTAGGGGGGCTGCTGCACACAGAAGGTTTTTTTTATCCTAATGCAAAGAATGCATTAAATAAAAAAAACTTCTGGCTTTATAATCCATTTAATTATAATCCTTTTAACTTTGAAATAAACTCTTCTAAACATTTGGAGAAATTAGAGAGGTTGTAAAGCTAGAAGGTTTTTTATCTTAATGCATTCCATGCATTAACATAAAAAGCCTTCTGTATGTAGCAGCCCATCTTAGCCCCCCTAATACTTACCTTGGCCCCTCTCTATCCAGCGATGTCCATGAGTGCCTTAGCTGCCTGGTACTCTCTCTTCTGATTGCCTGAGACACAGCAGCGGTTCCATTGGCTCCCGCTGCTGTCAATGAAACTCAGTTAGCCAATCAGGAGAGAGAGAGGGCAGGCCAAATGGCAGCTCCATGTCTGAATGAATACAGGGAGCTACAACTCTGCTCAGGTGCCCCCATAGCAAGCTGCTTGCTGTGGGGGCACTCAACAGGAGAGAGGGGGCCAGGGGAGCCGAAGAAGGACCAGAGAAAAGGAGGCTCTGGGCTGCCCTGTGCAAAACCACTACACAGGAAAAGAGAGAGAGAGCGCGAGAGAGAGCAAACTGTGAGCTGACAGCTCACATCAGGTACAGTAAGGTTTTATCGGTCAGGAATCTGTGGCAGTTTTTTTATATCGAAATCTGCCACATTAATTTTGCCCCAGTAAAAACTAATAAGATCTCATCTGGAATATGAATTTCAGTTTTGGGCAACAGTTCTCAAAAAGGATATCGGGGAACTGGAGAAAGTGTACAGAAGGGCAACCAAACTGATAAGAGGCATGGAGGAGCTCAGCTATGAGGAAAGATTAGAGGAACTGAATGTATTCTCTCTTGACAAGAGGAGATTAAGGGGGGGTATGATCAACATGTATATGTATAACATGTATATAGTGAACTTGGTGTTGAGTTATTCACTTTAAGGTCATCACAGAGGACAAGGGGGCACTCTTTACGTCTGAAGGAAAAGAGATTTTGCCTCCAAAATACACAAAGGTTTTTTTCACAGTAAGAGCTGTGAAAATGTGGAATAGACTCCCTCCAGAGGTGATTCTGGCCAGCTCAGTAGATCGCTTTAAAAAAGGCCTGGATTCTTTCCTAGGTGCACATAATATACCTGGATACCAATATTTATAGGTAAAGGTGATGCAAGGAATATCAGATTGTCTTTCGGGGGATCAGGAAGGAATTTTTCCCCCAGTTGGATCATGCTTTGCTGGAGTTTTTCGCCTTCCTCTGGATCAACTGTGGGTATAGGATTGTGTATAGGTATGGTTGTGTTTTCCTTTTATTTTTTATTGGTTGAGCTAGATGGACTTGTGTCTTTTTTCAATCTGACTAACTATGTAACTATGTAAGGGCTCTTTCACACGGGCGTTCCTTTTTTTTTGCCCGATCAGGTCCTTTTTTTTTTTTTTTGTAACGGACACGGATGACACTTGTGTCATCCGGTCTGTATGTCCGTTTTTCATCCCATCCGTTTGCGGATGAAAAACTGACATAATGCATGTCTATGTAAATACGGATGCCTGCGGATGACACCACTGACATCCGTTTTTGCTTCAGTTCCGTTTTTTGAAAGGAAGAAAAAATAGGGTTCTCCTCCGTTCAAAAAAACTGAACTGAACTGAACTGAACTGACAAAAAACGGATGTCAGAGGATGATCATCCGATGACATCCGTATTTACATAGAGATACATTATGTCAGTTTTTCATCCGCAAACGGATGGGATGAAAAACGGACATACGGAACGCCCGTGTGAAAGAGCCCTGACATTCCCTCTATTAATTACAGGCAGACCTGCACTAGTTTCTATTTCACTCTGATACAGAAAATAACTTGGGTGGCGCAGACACACCTGAAACAGGTCTATCTGCTTAGTTAATCTAGTGCACGCCACACCTGACACTATCCTACACCATTATAATGGCGCAGGAAATTTAGGTAATTCCCTGGATTATATTTAGCTGGCTGTGGGCTCATCAGGAGCGGTGCTTTGTAGATGTTAAAACACAGGGGGTACTGAGCACAACATCTAAGCTGGTGCCTTTCACAGACACCTCTCCAATGCATCTGGAAGTCAGAAGTACAGCTCTCAGTGTACCTTAGCCCCGGTTCACACTTATGCGATGCGGGAAGGCTGCGAATCCGCAGCCTGTACCCGCATCGCACACGCACCCCCGGCACTTCACACTGCCATATGCGATACGCTGGGGGTGTCAATGTAATCTTAACGACACCCCCAGTTTGATCGCATATCGCAGTGCGATCGTGCAGTTCGCACAGGATCAGATCGCACAAGTGTGAACCACTGTGCGATCCGATCCTGATTCGGCTGAAAAAAAGGGTCCCTGTGCGTGTTTGGTGCGGCTGCGGTGCAAATTTAGCCATACAAACTGTATGGCTAAACTCGCACCGCACAGCCGATCGCATGTAATGTTGGAGCAGTGCGCTCCGACATTACATGCGAACCCCGCACACACACAAGTGTGAACCGGGGCTTAAAGAGGAACTAAACCCTGCACAAAAAAAAAAATTAGAAAAAAAAGCCTGTAAGACAAAGGCATAATGAGCTAGTATGCATCACATACTAGCTCATTATGAAATACTTACCTTAGAACGAAGCCCCCGCAGTGCCGCCCACTCAGCGACAGAACGGCCAACATGTTTGGCCATCCTGCTTCCTGGTTCGCGTCTTCCGGTCAATCTGATTGGCCGGAGGCGCGATTACATCACTCCCGCGCACAGGAGCCACCGTTCATGGCACAGGAATCTGAAGGAACGGCACGAATTACGTAATCGGCTGCATTAAAAGTAAAATAAAAAACGCTGCAAGTTTAGGAGATATTTACAGTACCTATAGGTAAGACCTATTAAAGGCTTACCTATAGGTACAACTTCCAAGAGAGGGTTTACAACCTCTTTAAGGGCAGTTGCATACACTGTTCAGAAGAAAAAAATAAGAATGTATTTCTAAATATAACCATCAAGGTGCCCATGTATAAAACTATATATAATATCTGCTAACTCACCACAGTGCCATCCTTCCTTCGAGGCATTTTTGCCAAATCCAGTCTGTCCAGCTCCAGTGAGTCAGGCCAGCATGATGGGAGAGGAAGGCTTGTGGGAGCCTCTAGGGGGTCTCCTATTGGAGAAGGAGAATTCCTTTCACAGCAGCTCATGAAATGACTCACAGAGCCAATACCTAGAAAATAAGAAAAACAACGTTTAGCTTATGAGAGATAATAATAAAAAAAAAAAAGGAACATCGCTATGACCTAAAAAGGCAACAGTGAAAGTACATGTCCCCAAGATAAAGCTTCATCCCTCCTGACACCAAGAACCAACCCCTTGTATTTCACCTGTCAAGTGCCAGGGTCCCTACTGCCAAATTAGACACGGTCATTTGACTGTTGAATGACAGGAGGCGGAGTCTAATCAAAGCTCCGTGTGCAGCCTGGCCCTAGGATCCAAAGGGCCCCGCAGAGACACAGGGATTGAGCTGAAGAATAACACGGAACTTCTGGCCACCACCGAGTGCTGCAACTTTTCAGGCCAGGTCACAACTATGGAAAGCAGGATTCCGGTGCTCTACTGGTGAAGCAATTCTACAAATTTGAAGTTATATAGAGTATTTTCTTATACACCCTTTCTTCACACTACCTTGTGCCTTCACGTTAAAAGATTTCCATTTTGGTGACACCAAACCATTTTTTTATATCGAGTTGCATAGAAAATTCTGAAGGTTGATATTAAGGCAAGTTATAAGTCATTTTACTGAAATTAAAACAATTTCTCTTAAAAGTTTTGTAAGAACACATAAGATAACAGAGAATGGGGTTGTTCATTTGCTTGGAGTTTTCCTTTATCGCCCAACTGACCTTTAGTTTTAAATCCACTAAATACAATCCAAGTCCAGGAAAACAAAAGATGTTGAAAGTTTTACACTTGAGTTTATTTCCTACCCAGCAACAGCCAAAGTAGCAAAGCCTGTTCCTTGCCAACATGCTGCTCCCTATGTGGAAGCAGTGGGCTCTCTAACAGAGATCAGAAGCCCCCTGCAGAGTCAGAGCTAGAGCTCTCTGATCAGTAAAACTCATCTCCCTACTGACTGGAGAGCTCTGGCTCTGACCCAGCAGGGGATATGTCAGAACTCTGCAGAGAGACTACTGCTTCCATTTCTCTGGCACAGGACAGGTTTTTCTATTTGGGATGCAATAACTTTCTAAAAAAAAAGGCCCCTTTCACACTTGCCGCTCCGTTGGCGGACACCGTTTTTTGATCCGCCGATCCCCCGCTTAGCAGGCGGATGGCAGCTATGTCTGCGGAGACAGAGCTGTCAGGTCCCTGCTTTTCTCTATGGGGGAATCGGATGAGAATGGACCGCCTGTCCATTCTCATCCAATCCGATCCGCCAGACGGATGAAAAAAAGGGTTTCCATCCATCCGGATTTGAAGGACAGGATCGGATGTCCGCGGACATGTCTCCGCTGACATCCAATGCCCCATAGAGATGCATGTCAGTTTTTTCAGGCAGATCTGAATGGTCCGCAAGTGTGAAAGGGGCCTAAGGCTCCTTTCACACGGTCTGCCTCCGCCGGCGGACTCTGTGCTGCTCAGCGGGGATCGACAGCTCTGTCTCCGCTCTGTGTGCGGAGAGGGAGCTGTCAGATCCCCGCTGTCCTCTATGGGGGAATCGGATGAGAGCGGACCATTCTCATCCTATCCGATCCGCTGGACAGATGGAAAATAGGGTTTCCATCCGTCCGGATTTCACGGACAGGATCGGAATCGGATAGCAGCGGGTGTCAGCGGAGATGTCTCCGCTGACACCCGCTGCCCCGTAGGGATGCATGGAGCACCTGATCAGGTCCGCCTAAAAAACTGACAGACGGATCTGATCGGATCGTTTGTGTGAAAGGAGCCTTACTCTTCTGTTTTGATGCACCTGCAATGCATTTAGCTTGTGTAAAACTCAAGGTTCAGTTGGGCTTTAAAATACATGTGAAGCCAAACTTTCTTTTTTCTTTTTTTAGTTTGGGATGGAGTAGGAAAAGGTTAGAAGGTTTTATTGGGGCCTGTGCCTTCACCAGGGAAATGCATTCCCTCTACTTGTCCTGGTAACCATTGCCATCACAACAGGAATAGAGGGGAAAATCAATGAAGTTGCTTGATCTGTTGATAGCACTGGATTTCCCTCACTTTGGAGAGATTTCCTCTCACTTCCTGTTATATCTCACAGGAAGTGAAGCGAAATCTCCCCAATGAGACACAGATGGAAAAAAGTAACCTTAAAAGGGTTTTAGCACTTGCCTAGTCTAATTTAAACTACATTTTATATATATATATATTATATATAAATCCTTTTACTGCCACTAAATAAATAGGGGGGAGCGATACATGCTAAATCGCTGGGCGTTTCAGCATCCAGAAGTGTCTGTACGCTTCACAAGTCAACTTAACTTTCTAATAAAAGCGTTCAGACAGTTGTATAGTCACCCAATCGCTTTCACGGACAATAGGTGACAACATTATATCACATAGGGGACTTTTGTTTCCCAGTCTATGTGATAGAAATTTTTGAAAAGATAAAAGAAAAAAAAAATACCCAAGAAATTAAACCCCCCCCCCCCAAAAAAAATATTTTGAGCCTGCCCTTCCCCCCCATGTACAAACAAACAAAAGCACACACATTGAGGGAACCTACATATGAAAACATTGTTACATATTGTCACACACACACGCAATAATTTTTGTTAACTCTGTAGTGATGACCTGTTGGGGCCCCGGTGTCATGTGACTTGTTAGTGTTACAAGGTTTCAGGTGTGAATGGGGAGCAGGTGTGTTAAATTTGGTGTTATCATTCTTACTCTCTCATACTGGTCACTGGAAGTTCAACACCTCATGGCAAAGAACTCTCTGAGGATCTAAAAAAATAAATTGTTGCTCTACAAAAGATGCCCTAGGCTATAAGAAGATTGCCAAGACCCTAAAACTGAGCTGCAGCACTGTGGTCAAGACCATACAGTAGTTTAACAAGCTAGGTTCCACTCAGAACAGGCCTCGCCATGGTCAACCAAAGGAGTTGAGTGCACATGCTCAGCATCATATTTAGAGGTTGTCTTTGGGAAATAGATGTATGAATGCTGCCGGCATTGCTGCAGAGGTTGAAGGGGTGTGGGGGGGGGGGGGGTCAGCCTGTCAGTGCTCAGACCATACGCTGCACACTGCATCAAATTAGCCTGCATGGCTATCATCCCAGAAGGAAGCTTCTTCTAAAGATGATGCACAAGAAAGCCCGCAAACAGTTTGCGGAAGACAAGCAGACTAAGGACATGGATTACCGGAACCATGTACTGTGTTCTGATGAGACCAAGATAAACTTATTTGGTTCAGATGGTGTCAAGCGTGTGTGGTGGCAACAAGGTGAGAAGTACAAAGACAAGTGTGTCTTGCTGAATGAGTGCTGCTGGCACTGGGGAGCTACAGTTCATTCAGGGAACCATGAATGCCAACATGTACTGTGACATACTGAAGCAGAGTATGATCCTCTCCCTTCGGAGACTGGGCCGCAGGGCAGTCGTCCAACATGATAACGACCCCAAACACACCTCCAAGACGCCACTGCCTTGCTAAAGAAGCTGAGGGTAAAGGTGATGGACTGGCCAAGCATGTCTCCAGACCTAAACCCTATTGAGCATCTGTGGGGCATCCTTAAATGGAAGGTGGAGGAGCGCAAGGTCTCCAACATCCACCAGATCCGCTATGTCTTCATGGAGGAGTGGAAGAGGACTCCAGTGGCAACCTGTGAAGCTCTGGTGAAATCCATGCCAAAGAGGGTTAAGGCAGTGCTGGAAAATAATGGTGGCCACGCAAAATATTGACACTTTGAGCCCAATTTGGACATTTTAACTTAGGGGTGTACTCACTTTTGTTGCCAGCGGTTTAGACATTAATTGCTGTGTGTTGAGTTATTTTGAGGGGACAGCAAATTTACACTGTTATACAAGCTGTACACTCACTACTTTATATTGTAGCAAAGTGTCATTTCTTCAGTGTTGTCACATGACTTTAGCACATTTTTTACTGAAAAACACGTGTGCTTGATATACGGCTGCACAAATTATTGTACGACATAAAAAAATGACAACTATTGTATTCTCCAGGGTCTCTGCTTTCATAAAATATATAGGGGGAGATTTACTACAACTGGAGCATGCAATCTCTGGTGTAGTTGTACATAGAAACCAATCAGCTTCCAGGTTTTATTGTCAAAACTTAATTGAACAAGCTGAAGTTAGAAGCGGATTGGCTACCATGCACAGCTTCACCAAAATCTGAGTGGTTCAAGTGGTTGTAAAGCCTAAACATTTTTTACCCTAATGCATTCCTTGCATTAGGGTAAAATATGTTTAGGTGTCAGCATCCCCCCACACCCCCCTTTTTACTTACCTGAGACCTCATTCGATCCAGCGCCCTGCACGTCTGCAGCTCTTCTCTCCCCTCACTTCTGGGTCATGCTGGATTTGCTGGGGCACCGGGAGCCATTGAATCCCAGTGCTGTCAATCAAAGTCAGTGAGGAAGGAGCGGGGGCGGGGTCTGAGTCCCGCTGTCTGTGTCAATGGATGCAGTAGCCGAGCTCGGGTGCGAGCACGCATAAATACCCCAATGGGAAGCCACTGGACAGAGGGGAGGAGCCAGTAGCACCAGCGGGGGAAGGAGAGAGAGAGAGAGGTTTGTTTTTTTTAACCTTTATAATCGCTTTCAGTAAATCTCCCCCAATGTTTTGGGGGCCTAAAATTATTTTTTTGTTAAAAAAAAAACCCCACAAAAACATCTTTGGCTGCAAAGGGGTTAAAGGTATCACAGTTTTGATCCATTTATTACTTTTTTTTAATGCTTTATGTTTTGACACTCTGTCAAGTTTTACATATTCATTATTAATCATCGTGACATGGAGCAATCCTAATTAATTGGGGTAATTCTGCCTTCTACTTAAGAAAGTACAACATAATTCTCTTCTGTAGGATTTCTTTCTATTCTAGGTAAGAGAGGGGTATGTTTGTGTGGGGGTGGGTAAGGCGGAGGAGGAGAACGCAGGGGTTAGTCACAGTTCTTTGAACAATAAAAGAAAGTGGGCTCTGTGATTCCCAGCAGGCGCTGTCATTTTTACTTTTCTAGAGAGTTTTCCTTTTTTATTATACCATAGGCTGACTGGTACCATAGCGATGAATGATCTGGATTCAACGCAATGCTTAGAATGTAACGGCGCGCTTCACACTATGACATCAGAATAGTAAGCATAAAGCAATGAGCCAGAAGAAGAAATCACTTACTAGGATTTTTTTTAACAATTTGAGTCCTGGCGCTGTTGAAACCGGGCCACAGCGGCTCCTGCGGTCCACCAACCATGCAAAATATATATATATATTAGAAGTGACTCACTTTACCCCTGGAGGGTATATGTCAGGGGTAGGGAACCTATGGCTCGCGAGCCAGATGTGGCTCTTTTGATGGCTGCATCTGGCTCGCAGACAAATCTTTAACAGAGGGGGCGTGTCCGGACGTGAGCCGCGCTGGACGTATAGTCCCAGAGCTCCGCCGCGTCTACCACTCAATCCAGTGCCATCTGCGTAGCGGTGCCCGGTGCCAAGGAGATTTCTGCACCCATCGACGGTACACTTTGTGGGCTACCCACGGCTACCCTCAGTTCGTCTCTAGGTGACCGGATTGCCGCGATACGGACCCCGCGGCCTACTCGCAGTACCGCCGCCGGCTTGTGTGCTGTGCTTCTGAGGCCCTTGGCAATCACGGCCCGGTAAGGAGACCTGCCATCCGCTCCCTGTGCCCCGACAGACACAATCTCCTTCCCCTCTGACACCCAGGGACCCGCAGGAGCTGCCTCTCACATCCACCTCTGAGGCCTTCAGCTGCCGGCCGCCATTTTCTTAGGGCCTATACTCACCTCCATCACTCGCAGGCCTGCAGGCGCTTCACCACTCTGGCCTCATTGTATACCTGCCTGCTCTGCTCTCTTCCGATCGGACTCCAGGCACTTTCACACGACTCCATCTACTCAATGTATAGCTGCGGCCCATGAATATTAAATATTAAATAAAAGGTTCCCGACCCCTGAAATATGTAGTGTATGGCTCTCACGGAATTACATTTGAAAATATGTGGTGTTCATGGCTCTCAGCCAAAAAGGTTCCCGACCCCTGGTATATGGTATAGATGTGAAGGTCACACTTAGCGGTATTCCCATTCCTGGCTGTATTGGCTTGCTGGCGTTTATAAACCTGGCGGATTATTGGAGAAGTTTTATTTTTCTCCTGTCCTATGATATCCGGGCCCCTGGTAGGGCGTACCCCCTCCCACCTGTGAGCATGTTTAAAATCGTGGGAACTTATTTCTCTATTAGGACAGGCTTCTTCCCCTCTCCCCCATCTTCAATACAGTGGGTTTTAAGGCGATATCACCTCTTACCACATCCCGCAGGCTTTGGTTTGATCCTTATAGACAGATATCATGATACTTTGCAAATCTTTGTGATATACACACACTGGTTGGATCCTGAAGAAGCGATGTTAGCGAAACGCGTTGATCCATCAGCAGACTATATTGTATATACTCAGATTTTTTGATTTGCTATGCAGATGTATCATTAATCCTTGCTGCATGTGTTTTAGTAAACTGTTTGTACAAATAAAATGTTGAAATGTTATATGGAATATGGATATATATCTTTTTAATATATTTTTGGCACATTCAAATCCCAATTGTCCAGGTTTGGTAAACATTTTCCCTATATCTCCCTTTCGCTTCTCATTACCACACCTGGGCTTCACCTACTCTCCCACTATATATATTAGAAGGGATTTACAAGTAGACAGCTGCATGGGAGATATGGATCAGACAGTATTTTTCTTTATCCTTACCTCGTAGTCCAACACCCTCTGTACTGACTGAGTATGGTTCATATAGGCAGTATGAGTGGAATTTTGTAAACGTCACTCTGTGTTTCTTCAATATGTTTGATATAAGATCATCTCTGTGTTTTAACCAAGGCTCATACACGGCATTCACTAGGACGGTGCCTGCCCCCGTCTCCTGCACAAGGCGTACAAGTTCCTCAGCACAAGAATCGGTCACTCGGAAGACTATGTGGCTGCCATAGCTCTGTGCCAGAGCCAGGTTGAGGTTGAACAAAGCATGGTGAAGCCAGTACTTGCTCGCACCACCAGTGGCCAATGTGAAGTTCTGACCCGTCTCCTCACTCAAACTCCACAGGAAGACAGGGATGATGGGAGCTCCCAGCTCCAAGGCAGCAATTAAAGCTGGATTATCATGGAGTCGGAGGTCTCTCCTAAACCAAACTACCACTGGTTTCACCAATACCAAATTTGCTGGAACCGATGAGTTTTTCTTTCTTCGGCCCCTTCTGCTCCTTTTCACCTTATCTGCCTTGGTGATCGGGGACTCGATTTTGAAGACATCCGTCCCATGACAGTTCAGAACGCAATCCTCAGGTTCTGGTTGGCCGGTATACAAGCTGTCCAAGTGGTCTGCAGTCCAAAGTTTTGAAAGATTTTTGGAGAGCGCTGCAGTGGTGAAGTCATCGTGGGCTTTTTTGCATTTGGCATTAGTTGAGGGTTTTTGGTTTCCATCGCTGTTTAGGACAGGCGATTTTTTAGCAACTTCTGCAAATGAGATCCCAGAATTGGGGAGAGGCTTTAGAATTGGGCAGCCAGGGCCAGCAGAAGACTGGGCTTCCTCAAGAGATAATGCTATGGCGATCTCCAGCTCTTCCTCATGGGTCAGCGATCCAGAAGGCCTCTAGGGGGAATAAGAAAAGATTCATTAAAGCAGAACTCCAACCAACCAAACAAGATAATAATGAGTAGCCATCTTAAAACAAAAACATTTTTTTACTGTAAAATCCACCTAACCTCCGGAAAGTTTACCCCCCTTCATGACCAGGCCATTGTTTGCGATAAGACACTGCGTTACTTTAACTGGCAATTGCGCAGTCATGCGATGCTTGTACCCAAAAAAATTTATGTTTTTTTTTTTTTTTTTACACAAATAGAGCTTTCTTTTAGTGGTATTTGACCACCTCTGCGGTTTTTATTTTTTTATAATGGGCCCTAACCATATGAATGGGGGGCAACATTATGGGGTGAGTTGCCAGCTAATAGAAGTGGAATCACGGAGGTGGTGGATTTTGCGGTGACCTAATTTTCAGCACGGGACTCTTAATATCTGATCACTAGTCACCATCTTTTTTTTTTTTTTTTTAATTCTTTTATTAAAGGAAAAATCAAGGCATGTAACAAATCCCACAAATAGATATAATGAGAAATAACGAGAGAAAATGCACTGAAGATCAAACAGTCCAGTAATAGGAAACTATTGCTGGACTGCTATCAGTCATTCAAGGGACTGCATCCTAAAGATGGATAACATATAATAACTCAATGCAAATAAGTAAGTAAACCCTTGAGAGCTCACCCCAGAGAAAGGTATACTACAAGATAGGGAACACTGGGTATGAGGACCACTCTTAGGCAATTCCCTGCACCCACCGGCATCTATCACATGGCCCGGTTACAGGTGCGTGGGGGGGGAACACCCAGACAGTCACGAGCCATCTTGGCGGTCACTGAGGGGACCAGTATGTGTAATCTCTTCATGAAAAAGGAGCAAACTGAGAAATAGAGAGATATGCCCAGGAGATAAGGCAAGAAGTGAGCGATAAAGCAAAGAGGGAAAGTCCAATCCGCTATATCCAGAGATAGGGCAGATCAGAGTCAGTGGAGAGAAAGGGAAAGAGGAAATACAGAAAAGAGGGGGAGTGGAGGGGTACCTGGAAGGGGGGGGGGGAGACAGCCCGGCGTCACCTCCACCATCAGACTAATAGATCACGATATTCCGCAGTGAATGTGAATTCATGCCAGTAGTACCAGCGCTTCAGAAATTTTTCTCTAACACCGTGCTCCGTCGCCACCAGGTCTTCCATTTCATTGATGCATTTCACCTTACGGAGCCACATAGCTACCGTGGGGGGCTGAGTCTGTTTCCAAAGAGGGGGGATGCAACTCTTTGCCGCCGTAAACAGGAGTGGCAGGATTGATTTCCTATAAGACGCTCTCGGAAACTCATGATGATGAAGAAGGAAGAGGGCCGGGTCCATCGTAAGAGTATGATCCGTGAATTTTTGAGCGATGCGAAGCACCGATGACCAGAAGGGTCGCAGTCGAGCGCAGGACCAAAAGACGTGTAGATATGACCCCACTTCCTCACCGCATCACCAGTCACCATCTTTTTGATTACAGTAGATTGGACTTTTTGTTTTTGTGCACTTTTTGCTCATGTGTACATTTTTTGAGCAATCTCTGTTTATTTATGGTCACTTCTTAATTATTTATTTATTAGTCATCTATTGATTAATTTTTTTTTATGGGTGCACGCGTGGCTAGTTGAAATATATTTTCACTTTATGCAATATAAACAGAAAACTACCGACAAAATTGGGAAAAAAAAAAAAAAAATAATAATTTTTTCTTTCTGCTATAAAACATATTCAATAAAAAAAAGTAAAAAAATGCTAAAAAAAAAATCAAATTTCTTCATCAATTTAGAACAATATGTATTCTGTCACATATTTTTTGGTAAAAAAACAAAATCCCAATAAGCGTATATTGATTGATTTGCACAAAAGTGATAGCATCTACAAACTATGGGATATTTTTTATGGAATTTTTATTTATTTACTAGTAATGACGACAATCAGCAATGTATAGCGGTACTGCAACATTGCGGCGGACAAATTGGACACCCGACTGACACTTTTTTTGGGGAGCAGTGACATTATTACAGTGATCAGTGCTAAAAAATATGCATGGCCACTGTATTAATGAAGGGGTTAACATCAGGGGGGGATCAAAGGGTTAAATGTGTACCTAGGTGGTGATTCAGTGTAGTGGGGGGAGGTGCTTTTAGTAGTGGAAGACATGGATCGGTGTTTCTGCACCACAGGAACACAGGATCCATACCTTCTGTACTGACACAATGACAATCAGCTTTGTGTACATAGACAGACTGTCATTCTGCCTGTGTACTGAAATGTAAAATCACTGCAGGAGGGAGCCCCCGGTGGCACGCACTCGCGCCCGATACTCGGACGTGCAGGATCACGTAAATATACATGATCCTGCGCAGTGCGGCCGCCGTGTAACAGTAACTTTGCTATGGGGCACTCAGCAAGTGGATATTCAGTTTTAGGCTTCGTTTCCACTAGTGCGACTTCAGACACAGTCCCATGACAAGTCACAGCCCATTGGTTCCAATGGCACCCGTTCCCATCTATGCGACTTAAAGTTGCGGCGACTTTAAAAAGGTGCCTGCACTACTTTGATGCGACTTTGAGTCAGAGTGTGTCAAGTCAGATCAAAATTGCACTGCAAATCGCACAACTGTGGCGTTGCACTAGAGCAGGGGTGTCCAAACTATGGCCCTCCAGCTGTTCAGGAACTACAATTCCCATCATGCCTAGTTATGTCTGTGAATGTCCGAGATTTACAATGCCTCATGGGACGTGTGGTTCCGCAACAGCTGGAGGGCCGTAGTATGGACACCCCTGCACTAGAGGAAACGTAGCCTTAATTCAGAGATTTCTCCTGCAGTATTTTGTTCTGCCACTAGATGTCCTCAGGCAATCTGTTTTAGAACCTTGGTGTCCATCTCTCCTACCCAACGCTTGTCACAACTCTTTGTTACCCATCAAGCATATAGAATGCCCCATAAAAAATTGTACAGATGTCCTCAGTCTGGTGGCCATCATCTCTGATCTCACTTCCTCTGAGCCCAAGTCCTCCTGGGTACCCCAGCCTGTGACTGGACAGTGAAAGGAGAAGCACCACAGCAATGAGCTCATCTCTCTGTCACGCTGATCTCTCCTCCTATCAGCATGCTTCTTGTCAGTACATAATATGACTGGCTCCTTGTGCTGCTTCTTCCACTCTCCCTCCAGCTCTGCTGTATAGGGACTGCAAAAGGCTGAGGTCAGCTCAAATTCACTTACATTGCGTACATTTAAAAATACTTTCACTGTTTTCATGATTACAGAGCAGCATTCATTTTGTTGGTTTATATCTGCCTGGAGTTCAGCTTTGGAATCTCTAGGAAAAAATACTGTGTATTGTATAGCTGAGGGAGGCCTATGGTCGGATTCGGTGCCTCTCAATGTGGTGCTGTCACTTTGCAGTCTTCTCTCATGTCTGAGTGTAATGGAACGCATGCGCCTTATAAGGGCTCTTTCACACCGATCCACCTGTCAGTTTTTTAGGCGGATCTGATCGGATGCCCCATTCAGCCCTATGGAGCAGCGGATATCAGCGGCGACATGTCCGCTGACACCCGCTGCCATCCGCATCCGATCCTGTCCGTGAAATCCGGACGGATGGAAACCCTATTTTCCATCCGTCCTGGGGATCGGCCTGGATGAGAGCGGACAGTCGGTCCGCTCTCATCCGATTCCCCATAGAGAGCAGCGGGGGCTGTGACACCTCCCTCTCTGCACTGCAAGCGGAGACGGAGCTGTCATCCTCCGGCTCAGCGGGGATCGGCGGATCGATCCCCGCTGAGCAGCACGGATCCGCCTACGGAGGCGGACTGTGTGAAAGAGCCCTAACTGTGAGCGAGCGTTCCATTACACTCAGACATGATCAGACCATAGGCCTACCTCAGCTATACCAATAGTCATCCAGACAAGGCTCTGAAGAAGAGAGTAACCTCGAAACGTGTCAGACGATGTGTCTACGAGCGATGTGTCTACGAGTGAATTTAAGTAGATGGACTTAAGCAGATGATGTTCTGTCTGAGCTATGATGGAAGCGTTGGTTTCTGAGTACATTTACCTCCGTTTTATACCATTTAATAAAACATGCTTTGAGGATAATAATACGCTAGGCCCACGCGCCTTCTTTGTTTCCTAGACTTACATTCATATCGGACCTCCCCAGTCTTTTGAGGACAGCGAGGGGCACATTATCCACATGCAGTAATGTAATGTCAGGATAGGAGTTCAGACTTACCGCATGAAGGTGATTGGCTCAACCCCTCCTAAGGTAATCCCTGACTACCTAGAACTCAGTCAGGTCAGCTCTGTGCAACACAGGAGAGTGGACAGAGCAACATTTTTGCAGAAAACCAAAGCACTTGTGAATGGGGCCTGAAAGCAGATTTGTGACATTTCCTCTGACTTCCTGTTGTGTCTCTGGAACAGGAAGTGAAGGGAAATGTCCCCAATGGTGCACAGAATGCAGAGTGATAAGGGTGTTTTCTCCTTCCATAGACATTGATCAGAGAGGGGGAGGGGGGTGACACTTCCATGTACAGGGGGAGGGGGGGGTGTCACACTTCCATGTACAGGGGGAGGGGGGGTGACACTTCCATGTACAGGGGGAGGGGGGGTGACACTTCCATGTACAGGGGGAGGGGGGGTGACACTTCCATGTACAGGGGGAGGGGTGTCACACTTCCATGTACAGGGGGAGGGGGGGGTGACACTTCCATGTACAGGGGGAGGGGGGGGTGACACTTCCATGTACAGGGGGAGGGGGGGGTGACACTTCCATGTACAGGGGGAGGGGGGGGGTGACACTTCCATGTACAGGGGGAGGGGGGGGGTGACACTTCCATGTACAGGGGGAGGGGGGGGGTGACACTTCCATGTACAGGGGGAGGGGGGGTGACACTTCCATGTACAGGGGGAGGGGGGGGGTGACACTTCCATGTACAGGGGGAGGGGGGGGTGACACTTCCATGTACAGGGGGAGGGGGGGTGACACTTCCATGTACAGGGGGAGGGGGGGGTGACACTTCCATGTACAGGGGGAGGGGGGGGTGACACTTCCATGTACAGGGGGAGGGGGGGGGGTGACACTTCCATGTACAGGGGGAGGGGGGGGTCACACTTCCATGTACAGGGGGAGGGGGGGTCACACTTCCATGTACAGGGGGAGGGGGGGTCACACTTCCATGTACAGGGGGAGGGGGGGTGTCACACTTCCATGTACAGGGGGAGGGGGGGTGTCACACTTCCATGTACAGGGGGAGGGGGGGGTGTCACACTTCCATGTACAGGGGGAGGGGGGGGGTCACACTTCCATGTACAGGGGGAGGGGGGGTGACACTTCCATGTACAGGGGGAGGGGGGGTGACACTTCCATGTACAGGGGGAGGGGGGGGTGACACTTCCATGTACAGGGGGAGGGGGGGTGACACTTCCATGTACAGGGGGAGGGGGGGGGTGACACTTCCATGTACAGGGGGAGGGGGGGGTGACACTTCCATGTACAGGGGGAGGGGGGGGGTGACACTTCCATGTACAGGGGGAGGGGGGGGGGGTGACACTTCCATGTACAGGTGTTGGGATGTGTGACACCGGTGACATTACCTGGTGGAAGTATTCCCGGTGTATATCCATCAGCTGTCCATACAGACCGGGCTGGGTGTGTGTAAGGCTGTGGATGAGGTGGGGGAGGTGTCGGTAGGTCCTGTGCTCCCCCAGGGTGGACATCACCAGACAGAAGAACTCCTCCGCCCCGATCTCCCCCTCCAGCAGCTGCCGCTTCATGCCGCTAATGTCAGGTAACGGAGGAAGGCCGGGGCTCTCCATTGTCCTCTATGGCCGCTCGTCTCTTCTTCCTCCACGTTATACAACCACCGAAAAAAGCTTTCATAACCACCCCGACCCCTGACCTTTCCCCTCCGAACCAAAACAAAGAACCGCGCATGCTCAGTGATAATTGCTAGCGTACGTCCACCATCTTTGTTAAGGGCGTCAGCTAAGTTGGGCAACCTGGCAAACTACAAATCCCCTGACCCTTTGCACATGGCAAGGCGATGTGTAATAATAGAAGCGGGTCAGAAGCTTTCTTATCTCCCTGCCTATATTATTCGGTGATATTAGCTGATCACCTAACCAGTTGAAGACCAGGCATTTTATGACACTTTTTGTTTACATGTAAAAATCAGTATTTTTTTTGCTAGAAAAGTATAACATCATGTTTTTTATTAACCACTTCTGGACCAGAAGATTTTTCCCCTGAATGACCAGGCCATATTTTGGGATACGGCACTGCGTTACTTTAACGGACAATTGCGCGGTCGTGCAAAGCTGTTACCCAAATAAAATTGATGTTCTTTTTTCCCACAAACAGAGCTTTCTTTTGGTGGTATTTGATCACCTGTGCGATTTTTATTTTTTGCGCTATAAACAAAAAAAAAAAAACAATATTTTTCACTTTCTGCTATATAACATTCCCCAAAAAAATTTAAAAATCAACATTTTTTTAACATTCTAGGCCAATTTGTTTTCTGCTACATATTTTTGGTAAAAAAAATTAGCAATAAGCGTATTTTGATTGGTTTGCACAAAAGTTATTGCGTGTACTATCTACGGGAAAGATTTATGTCAATTTTATTGTTTTTTTTTTTTACGAGTAATGGCAGCAATCTGCGACATTGCGGCGGACAGATTGGACCCCTGACTGACATTTTTGACACTTTTGGGGGCACCAGTGACTACAGTAATCAGTGCTAAAAATATGCATTACTGTAATAATGACGCTGGCAGGGAAGGGGTTAACAGTGTGGGTGATCCAGGGGTTAAATGTGTACCTAGGGGCTTGTTTCTAACTGTGGGGGGCGTGGCTTGTGAAATGGTCACAGAGACCTGTGTTCCTATATAGAAGAATCACAGGGGCTCTGTGATTCCAGGGAGAAGAACGGTCAGCTGTGTTTACAACAGCTGACCGTTCTTCTCTCTCAGCAGGGAACTATCGCGGGTGTCAGGTGGCAATTGGAGCCGCTGACCCGCGCATCGGCTTCCCCGCTGACGAGTGGGGGCGGGAGCGTGTCGGCGGCGGCGCGCGCTCGCCCCCTAGCTGCAGACGCACGAAGTAGACAAATGCAGATGAGCCGCTCAGATGAGGATCTATAATCAGGTGCAGGTCAGATCCGTAGTCTCCAGCAGTATCTTCAAACACAAAGTGATGTCCGCACACCAATGTAAGTGAACATTAGTGATGTCGCAAACATAAAATTCGCCGTTCGCGAACGGCGAACGCGAACATCGGCGAATGTTCGCGAACCGCCATAGACTTTAATAGGCAGGCGAATTTTAAAACCCACAGGGACTCTTTCTGGCCACAATAGTAATGGGAAAGTTGTTTCAAGGGGACAAACACCTGGACTGTGGCATGGCGGAGGGGGATCCATGGCAAAACTCCCATGGAAAATTACGTAGTTGACGCAGAGTTGGGTTTTATTCCATAAAGGGCATAAATCACCTAACATTCCTAAATTGTTTGGAATAATGTGCTTTAAAACATCCAGTGTGTGTATACGATCAGGTATGATGTTGTATCGATCAGGTAGTGTAAGGGTTACGCCCGCTTCACAGTGACAGACCAAACTCCCCGTTTAACGCACCGCAAACAACCGCAAACAGACCAGAACCGACCAAAATGGGACAGGAACTGGGCTTTAAGGGTTAGGGTTAGGGTTAGGTTTAGTGTTAGGGGCTAGGGTTAGGGTTACGGTGAGATACTTAGGGTTAGAGTTAGTAACCCTACCCCTACGCCTCTAACCCTAACCGTCTAACCCTAAGCACTAAAAATAACCCTAACCCTAACCCTAGCCCTAACCCTAATTCTAATTTTTTTTCTGGTTCTGGACATGCTACAGAGCTGAAACTTCACAGGTACACTTTTTAGACCCCCAGACACTGAATCACACAAAAAAAGTTCTTAAAAATTGTAATTTTTTGATAGAGAGCCAATTATTGGAAAAATTAAAAAAAATAAAATTAAAATTAAAAAAAAAAAAATCTTTAGATTTAGCGTCTGGGGGGTCTAAAAAGTGTACCTGTGAAGTTTCAGCTCTGTAGCATGTCCGGAACCAGAACAAAAATACGAATTAGGGTTAGGGCTAGGGTTAGGGCTAGGGTTAGGGTTAGGGTTAGGGTTATTTTTATGGCTAGGCTTAGAGGGTTAGGGTTAGGGTTAAGGTTAGAGGGTTAGGGTTATGGTTAGAGGGTTAGGGTTATGGTTAGAGGGTTAGGTTTAGTGTTAGGGGCTAGGGTTAGGGTTACGGTGAGATACTTAGGGTTAGAGTTAGTAGCCCTACCCCTCTAACTCTAACCCTCTAACCCTAAGCACTAAAACCCTAACCTTAGCCCTGACCCTAACCCTAGCCCTAACCCTAATTCTATTTTTTTCTGGTTCTGGACATGCTACAGAGCTGAAACTTCACAGGTACACTTTTTAGACCCCCCAGACAATAAATCCAAAGAATTTTTTTTTTTAAGTTTTTATTTTTTTTTTCCCAATAATTGGCTCTCTATCAAAAATGACAATTTTTAAGAACTTTTTTTGTGTGATTTAGTGTCTAGGGGGTCTAAAAGGTGTACCTGTGAAGTTTCAGCTCTGTAGCATGTCCAGAACCAGAAAAAAAGATAATTTTTCAGTTAAACAGGGATGGTGGGAACCCCTTTTACACCTATATGATCTTTTTTTTCTGGTTCTGGACATGCTACAGAGCTGAAACTTCACAGGTACGCTTTTTAGACCCCCCCAGACACTAATCCAAAAAAAGTCATGCCTGCCACCGTATATATCAGTGGTGGGCAGTGCACTGCAGTGGGTATTTTTTTTTTTCAATTTGCAACAAGATGCTGTGCCACCGTATATATATCAGTGGTGGGCAGTGCACTGCAGTGGGTACAGTACACTCTGTGGACCTGACACTGCACTCACTGCAATTATGACAGAGGAAAAGAAAAAATATTTTTTAAAATGCAAGGTACTGTGCCTGTGCCACTCGAAATGAGTGTGGTGTGCACACAGTACAGTCTGTGGTGGGTCTGTGGCCTCTCACACACAGCGGGCAGGTAACTGCAGTGCACAATAGATATAGATATAGATATAGATATATATATAAAAAAATACTCAAATACCAGCCCTCAAAAGGGCTTTTGGGGACAATAGATATATATATATATCACAGAACAAAAAAAAATACACAAATACCAGCCCTCAAAAGGGCTTTTGGGGACAATAGATATATATATATATATATCACAGAACAAAAAAAATTACACAAATACCAGCCCTCAAAAGGGCTTTTTGGGGACAATAGATATATATATATATATATCCAAAAAAACCTCAAATACCAGCCCTAGGAAGGGCTTTTTGGGGTGCTGTCCTTACAGCAGGAGTGTACCAAGAACACTGGCTAACAAGACCGGGAACACTGACTAACTGTCCCTAGCTATAACAGCAGCAGCACTTTCCCTGCTCTCAGTAACACAGAAATGATCTAAGATGGATGCTGCCCTTGCTTATTTATAGGAGGTGGGAGGGTGTGGGAGGGAGGTATGCTGATTGGCCTGGAATGTGTCTGCTGACTGTGAGATTCAGGGTCAAAGTTTGCCTCAATGATGATGTATAGGAGGCGGACCGAACATCGCATATGTTCGCCCGCAGCGGCGAACGCGAACATGCGAAGTTCGCCGGGAACTGTTCGCCGGCGAACAGTTCGGGACATCTCTAGTGAACATGTGAAGTTTATTCACCACTGTAGATTCAAAACTAGACATCAAAACATCACGGACAAGGACAAAAGGTTGCCCTACCTCGGTTTGCCTTGGGGAGCCACACTGCTGCAATAAATACACGGCGTGTGGTCGGCAACTGGTTAAAAGCAGAGGCCATAGAAAATATATTGGTGGGTGTTCTAATGTAACAGAAGACAAAACAGCGGCGGACATCTTTCTACTCCCACGCAAGTCTTGAATTTTACATTTATTTTAGCAGTAAACTCACTTTACAAAAGCTGGTGGACGTGTCGTCTGGTCGCTCGGGTCTCTCGGGACCCCTCCACTGCACTTCAAAGTATTCAAAATGCCTAAATCTTCATTTTTGAATACAGACAGCTTTTTTAAATTGGCGCCATGGGCAGCGAGCAAACCGGAAGTGACATTGTGACATCGCTTCTGAGTTACTTGATCAGAGAGCCGATCGAAGTTGAATCCGGCTTCGTTCGGGACTCTAACCAGCCGGCGGACGTGTCGGCTGGTCGCTTGGGTCTCCCGGTGGGACAAGAGAGCCCGGGCAGGTGGCGGAAGAGGCAACTTGTAATAACAGCCGAGCGGCCACTTAGATTGTTGTTAACCACTTAAGGACCAAACCTATTTCTGACATGTTGTTTACAGGTTAAAATCATTATTTTTGGCTTTTGGCTAGATAATTACTTAGAATCCCCAAACATTATATATATATATTTTTTTTAACAAAGACTCTGGAGAATATAATGGCGGTCATTGCAATATTTTTTGCAATATTTTTTGTCACGCGGTATTTGTGCAGCAGTCTTTTAAACGCAATTTTTTCGGAAAAAATACACTTCACTGAATTTAAAAAAACTAAACAGTAAAGTTAGCCCTATTTTTTTTGTATATTGTGAAGGATTATGTCACGCTGAGTAAATAGATACTTAACGTGTTACAGTTTGAAATTGTGCACACTTGTGGAATGGCGACAAACTACGGTACTTAAAAATCTCCATAGGCGATTCTTTAAACATTTTTAAGGGTTACCAGTTTCAAGTTATAGAGGAGGTCTTTTACTAGAATTATTGCTCTCACTCTGACGATCGAGAGGCCAATATGTATTCTGCTACATATTATTGGTAAAAAAAAATCCCAATAAGCATATATTGATTGGTTTGCGCAAAAGTTCATCCACAGGCGCTTTGTGATCATTCCAGAGAGAAGAACGGTCAGCTGTGTCTACAACAGCTGACCATTCTTCTCTCTCAGCGTGGAGCGATCGCAGGTGGCCAACAGTAATTGAAGCCGCCGGCCCCGTGCATCGGAGTTCCCGCTGACGAGTTGGGGCGGGAGTCCCCTAGCTGTAGGCCTGCAACTGACGTAGGTCTACATTGGTTCGTGCAGGAGGGTTCTTTACCAGTTTTCACAGCGCCGATCGCCCCTCACGTGACCCACCGGCTTTCTCCTCCCCCTGTCTGACAGCTGCCAGCGGTGGGCGGGGCTGAGGATTCCCCATTGACGTCAGTCGGGAGGGGAGGAGAAAGAGAGGCCAAGAGGAGGGGAGGCGGCAGGTCACGTGAGCGGCGATCGGCGCTCTGAAAACTGGTAAAGAACGGCTTATTTTTGTAAAACACATACAGAGGGGTACACAGGATTATTAAACAGACTGTAGACCGGATATGAAACTTTAAATGAAATGACAGCAGCAGGATGGGAGGAGGCGGGCACTGACAGGTGCAGACAGGCAGGGAGAGAGGGGGGAGAGAGGACAGAGGAGGACAGGAGAGCTGCGGATGACGGAGACACATAGATTGACCACGGTGTCAGGGCTCAGCAGTCTTGGTATACTGTGGTCAGTTTACAGAGGGGAGGACATAGCCAGGCAGGATCAGCCAGATATTTTAGGTGATAGAAGGGGCCAAATTACACAGCACAAGCACTGTGCTGTATAACATGCTTTAAGGGAACAGGATCAATATTTTTTCTTTGTTTAGGTTAACAAACGCTTTAAAAATAAATGACGTCGCCTTTAGGACATTGTCGAAAAGGGGTGGAGCTTAGGTGACCTTAAATTGATGCCCCCCCCTGAAAAAAGTTCTGCGGATGCCCATGCAAGACACTGATAAAAGTCACAAGACTGCTATATCAGCTTTTATCTGTCATTTCTGTAGATAAATAAAAAGCACATCCATGTTTATGCCAGGAACCATGAATCAGACTGAGACTGAAAATGCAGTAAAAATCACACCTTTAATGTAATAGTAAAAATAGTACAGATCAGAAACGTAATCAAAACATAAGCCAGGGTTTGGAAGCCAAAACGGTTAATTAGACGAGCCAGTAATCAGGGAGTCAGAAATCAGTGTAGGCGGAAGCAGAGGGTCGGGATCAGGAACCAGAAGGGACATCAGATGGGAAAATGGTGAACAGGGGGCCTCACCATCCTGAATGAACACACCACCGTTCACCCACTTTGGGGGTGCAGATTTCTCCTCCTTGCCACTATTTACTTGAATGGGTGTTGTTTGATGGGGGTATAATATATTTTTTGATATTTTCGAAGGAAGAGGTCCCTGTCAGGTAGGCTTTATGGAGCCCCGTGATTTCTATCAGCAGCCCTGCTCACAGCGCTTACAGAATACTTTTTATTCTTTACTATTCTCCATAGAAAATGCAGGCTCAGGCCAAATCACAGGATGCTGGAAAGTCTCCCTGTGTGATACCAAAAACCACCAACCATTACAGGCACTGGTTATCCCTGCCTAGAAGATGAAAGAAGTCCTGATTACACATGATAGAAACCAGGGACATTGTGTGCTACTATCAGGCTGCTTATTACTGTATATTACGGCTTTTTGAATTATCTTATGTAATCATGCACTAGTAAAAATGAAACAAAAGTAAAACTTCAATGTCTTGCTGTCTTTTTTATGAAAAGAAATTTACCAACACAATATTCTTCCAATTCTAAGCAAGTGCAACAAGGGAATCCAGATAATAAGTGAACAAATCTCCAGTGTTCTAAATTATACAGCATACAGTAGCTGACAGCAAATGTTTGCCGTTTTAAATTATGTAATAAACACCGTCTGTTCCGCGTATTTAATCGGTTTTCACAGGAGTAACTTCCGCCAAGGAACCTATTTTCACTAGTTACAGTAATCACCATGGGACCAGTTCTCAATTCATTTATGTGTTCCTGCCCCAAAGCTACAGACCTGAGCATGAGTTCTATGGAATACAAAGAAACATTCTCTGTCTGCTGCTTTACAGATGCGAAGTTCAGTTAAAATGTAAAACAATGTATCACTATGCTGAAAACATTATAGCGGAGTTTCAGCCGTTTCCACGTTTATTAAAAGTCAGCAGCTACAAAAAGTGTAGCTGCTGACTTTTAATAAACACATACTCACCTGTTCCATGGTCCAGCGATGCGGCCGGCGGGAGCCTCTTTTCTCTCCATCTTTTCCCTGCGACTCCGGCATCTCTGGTGTGGGCATCCGGCTGTGACAGCTTGCGGCTTCACAGCCGGGTGCGCACTGCGCATGCGCGAGCCGCGCTGTGTGTGCTGAATGGACAGGCAATCTTCTAGGACCTCTGAAGTGAAGATTTCTGGGAGGAAGGAGGCCTAGGCAGCCAGAGTGGAAGTGGGAGCTGGTACCTGTCAAACTGTCTACCCCCCCTCCCAAAAAATGACATGCCAAATGTGGCATGTCAGGGGGTCAGGACCACTTAAAGCGGAAGTTCCACTTTTGAGTGGAACTCCGCTTTAAAGTTTAGCTGACTTATGATAACACAAATATAAAGCCAAGATTAAACTTTATTGCTCCACTACTACATAACTGAATAAGTTGATATACAAACATCACAAAAATATTGGGTTTCTAAACCAGGGGTCTCCAAACTATGCCCTCCAGTTGTTCAGGAACTACAATTCCCATCATGGCTAGTCATGTCTGTGAATGTCAGAGTTTTACAATGCCTTGTGGGATCTGTAGTTCCACAACAGGTGGAGGGCTGTAGTTTGAGGATCCCTGTTCTAGACACTGGCATCCTCACAACCAATGATGTCATCAGTTAATAAGGAGGATGTCTGTTGCCTCCACCCTCCTGTGCCCCTCTTCCTCAGCACTGGGGTGACATTAACTGACTGATGGAGAGAAATTGAGGGAGAAGAGAAACAATGGAATACTAGTCATGCCTAGTTGTGTCTGCGAATGTCAGAGATTTACAATGCCTCATGGGAATCATAGTTCCTGAACAGCTGGAGGGCCATAGTTTGGCCACTCCTGAAAGAAGACTGGAGGCTGTTACAGCTGCAGAGGGGGGCAGACTCCATTTTAATGCCCATGGCATGGGATGTCCAACAAGCTCATGTATGGGATGGTCAGGTGTCCACAAACTTTTGACCATGTAGTGTATTAGTCATCAATTTAGATTAACCACTTGCCGACTGCCTAACGACTATTTACGTCGGCAGTCAGCCCCTCACAGGCAAAGCGACGTAGGTTTACGTCGCTAGCCTGTAAGGCCTGTAAGGCTCGCGCCGCCGGATGCGTGCTCCCGCTCCCGCTCGGTCACGGACCCCCCCGCGCGTGTGCCCAGCGGACCCAATGTCCGCCGGGCACTCGCGATCGTCCGTTACAGCGGGAGAAAGGCAGGCGGCTAATGTAAACAAAGCCGCCTGTCATTCTTCCCTGTGTAAGAATGGTGATCATACAGTTCTACTATGTAGGACCATTGACCACTGTTCTTACAGCTCAAGCCACAGCCAATCACAGTTAGAAACACGCCTCTAGGGACACACTTAACCCCTCCCTCTCAAAAAAAAGTTAACCCCTTCACTGCCAGTGTCATTTTTACAGTAACAGTGCATATGTATAGCACTGATTACTGTAGTAATGTCACTGGTAACCCCAAAAGTGTCAAAAATGTAAGTCAAGGGTCTGATCTGTCCGCCCCAATGTCGCAGTCCCGCAAAAAAAATCGCAGATCGCCGCTATTAGGCGTTAAAATAGAACAACAAAAATGACAAAAATCTTTCCCTTTGTTAGTAAACGCAATAACTTTTGCGCAAACCAATCAAAATACGCTTTTTGCGATTTTTTTTACCAAACATATGGTAAAAAAAAAATTGGCCTAAAATGTTAAATAATTTAGATTTTTACATTTTTTTTTGGGAATGTCATAAAAAAAATTGGGAAAAATATTGTTATTTTTGCAAAATTGACGCTCTTTTTATGTTTATAGCGCATGATCAAAAAATCGCACAGGTGACCAAATACCACCAAAAGAAAGCTCTGTTTGTGGGAAAAAAAGGACGCCAAATTTGTTTAGGTACAGCGTCGCACGACTGCGCAATTGTCCGTTAAAGTCACGCAGTGCCGAATCGCAAAATAGGCCCTGGTCAGGAAGGGGGTAAAATCTTCCGGGGCTTAAGTGGTTAAGGAAACACAACATAAATTGTACTGAGTTTTAGCAACAGGTGCTCTAAAAACAAGTACTAAGGCAGCAGCACCTCCTTACTTGTATCTCCATAGTCACAGATCAGGTCTGGAGTGCAGGCATGCATAAACTTGGATAACCCTTAATTCCTAGCCTGGCTCAGTTATATAGCTGTTGTATCAGACAGGCTTGTTCATTGTAACCTACTTCCACATGGCAACAATTCATAGGTCAACATTTTTTTTAAATTATGGAGAATCCATCCAGGCAGACTTTGGCCTTAGAACCTTGGAACTTGATTGGATAAATTTGACTTTTGGTTCTCAATGAATAATATTTATGGCACAAAACCCTGTCATAAATTGAATTAAAAAATAAATGAATTAAAGCTGAACCACCACAGGAAGACATTTATCACTTGGTAAGTAAGGTTGGTTTCATGCACAATAGATGAAGAACCCTAGTGACAATCAGGTACCACTGACAGTATTGGTTTTTTATAATGAATTAGCAATCTCAAACGTGTGCAGGTAATTGATTGCTTTTTTTCCCAGGAGGCATTTCCAATATTAGTCTCTGTAAATGTAACCATGGCAACAGTCAATAATGTCACTGGTGGAAGTAAATCCAATGCATACATATCACAAGGTGTCCTGACGTGTTTCACTGTCACCATGCAGTGTCCCCATATCAATGTTCTTAGAAATACAAAATAGAAGCACCAGATTATTGTATAGAGCAAACAGAAGAAGCTGTAACCTGACAAGTATATTTTTATACTATGATTATACAGTTTAGAAAGTTTTGTAAAATTGCCATGATAGAAATACCTGTATATAAAACGATTAAATATATAGAAACTCAGATTACTCTATTTTATTCTATGCATGCAAATTATTCCTAACATTCATGAAGTCTCATATTACTTGAGCATATTTTTTTTAAACTCTTCTACATGTAGAAAAAGGATGAAGAGCTCCAACAACATCTGGTGAAATATAATAAAAATAAATTGTGAGAGGTCAGCTGGCATTCCAGACTGGCAAGGCTTACACAGATAGGTGAAACATACATACTGTAAATTAAGAAATCTTTGAAATCTGCTCTGAATGTTAAAAATGTCAAAAATTCTTGGATTTCTGTATCTAGTTTTCTAATTTCCTGTTGGAAATGTTCTTTTAGTATTGTCAACATACCCAAATGACACTTAAAAAAGCGATACTAAACATACACTGTTTAATTGCCATTATCTCTTCTATCAGAATAGAGAATCAAATTATTCATAATTCAAAAAAGTGGTTTAAAGTTTATTATATACCTTTATTTTAAAGCAAATGTTTATTATTTTTGCAAAACCATGGTGTGGGTGGCATTGACTGGAAACAGCTTTTATTTTGTTCACACTGTAAATGTATCTGGAGGAGGTTCTGCCAATCACAGGCTGTGTTACACCCCTCCAGCCTGTGTCTATGGTGAGTATGTGCTGGAACTAGCAGGGAGGAGAAGCCTCCATCAATAACCATCTTATAACCCACCCCTATAGTGTTTAGCAATATGAGTGCATGGAGGAGGAGGAGGGAGGGAGGAAGGAGACTTGTATTCACCACTGTGTATATGCCTACATGTGTGACTCTATAGTCATGTGGGCCCCACAGATAAGATAAAGGAGGAAATTAATGGATTCGAAGGAAAAACAAAACCAAAGAAACTCCCAGTTCAATTAACTGACCAGCCTACTAACCAACTGAATTGTCCTGTCTAATAGTATGCATTAAATACAGGGGTTTATTGTGCACACATTTACAAAAACGTGCGTAAAGTACAGAGCCCCGTCAAGGCATCCCGGTATTTTCTGTAGTCCTAACTTTAAATTTTGAGAGCCTCCACAGTGGAAGCACATGCATTATAATGAATAGGCAGAGGGCAGGTGAGCCTGGAGGGAGCCCACCCCTCCTTAAAGGCACAGGGGCGCACTGGACACCCAGTATATAGCACCATGGCAGCAAAGGTGTCCAGTATGTCTCCTCACCAAAATGTAACCAGTACAAACAAATGGCCACTGCCCTCACCTATAACTGGCCTTTGCAGCAAGGAGCATATGGAAGGGCAACGCATGCAAAACAAAACCAGAGAAATTCCTGGCTCAACTTACCGACCAAAGGCCAGTGAAAGGGGAGGGCAGGGGTCATTCGTTTGCAATAGTTTAGAAGGGAACTGAAACTGGAGCATGCTCTGTAGATGTGTCAACGGCTGGCCTACACAATCTCATGCAGCAGCAGGGACACAGACAAGGAGGGAGGGACCGTGAACAGCAGGATCAACCAAGTTTTTTGCAATCTAAAGAAGATAAGTGCTGTAGTAGCAAAGTGACTATGAGCACAATGTAATATGGCATGTATATTAATGATTTGGGTTAATGACACTTTAAGATTGGATTCCCATTTCTGCTTAAATTAATTTGGGACTTTTTGAATGTTTGTTTGTATATCATGAAAGGAATAATCCAAGTTTCTTTATATTTGATAAAAAAGGGTCCATGCACACTGGGCTTAAAAAAAAACGCTGCTTCAGGCGTTTTATGTTTTGCCTGTATACATTAGTGATCAACCGATTATTGGCAAAGTCAATATATCGAGGGCCGATATGCACTTTCCCCGGTATATTGGAATCTGCCTTTTGATTTACCGATATTGCCTATATTTTGGGAAAGTGCATGTACCTGGTTGATGCCTGCAGCTAGAGGCATCACCCCGGTACCGGCGTCCATAGCCGACGGTCGGCTGTCTAGTAATGACAATCGATGCGGCTAAGAAGCCACTTGGCTGTCATTCCAAGGAGTGGGAGGGGACTCCCCCCCCCCCTCCCGCCGCCTTCTGTGGCTTGCTCGGGTATCCTACCTTCACCGCCGCCATCTGACCGGGTCTCCATTTCTTTGAATTCGGTGCCGCTGTCCGCAGAGTACCCGGAAGTGATGTCATGAAATGACATCACGTCTGGGTACTGGCGGCGCTGAATTCAAAAAACGTACAGCATTCAAAACAGCCAAACTTGGCGTTTTGAATGCTATTACGCGCAGAGGAGGGGTTTGGGGTCTTTTAGACCCCCCAGATCCTTCCACCAGAGTACCTGTAGACATTTAAAAAAAAATACCAGAAACACTCCAAAATAATACGAAAAGCCAAGCGTTAATTAGGAAAATATAATATATTGCCAAAGGTTATATCCAAAAACTAATAGGGGGGCTTCGACTTTTCCACCAATAGGTACTTTCTCTGTACCAGCCCTGCTACTATCCTTCTGGTCATGCAAGGCAATTAGAGATGATGAAGTTGGTGAAACTATTTATGTAACTTTTCACATAAGTGCATTCCAGGGTGGAACGCATTTGGTGTTTTTGGGGGGTGGGCTGTCCTCAAGGGCTAACTGGCAACCTTCGGCCCAGGGGGCAAGTACAAACCAGAAGCCCATTATGCGACCAATCGGCATCGCTCCCACTATCCCTCTTCCCATCCTCCTCCTGACCCCCATTCCAGGCTAAAGCTCCATTCCAGGTACTCTCTACTGACTGTCCGAATCTGGATTCCTGACCTTGCCAGCAGGGGGCGGTTGGGGGAGCTGGGACAGCTCGATCAGGGCTGGCCAGGGGAGGAGTGTCTCCAGTGGGGCATGAAACCGGCCTCTGTTCAGACACAGTGTACACCATCCATGTTAGGAGGGAGGCCTGCGCTCTGTCCTTGTCTTAATCCCGCATTCAGTAGATCAGCAGTGGGGACTTTTTACTTCTCTTCACCAGGAATCCTTTAGGTATGTCTGTGGCAGAAACGGTGCAGCCTTTTTATGGGGCATCAGAGTGGCCGGGGGGCAATTTCCCCCCTGCCCCCTGGCCCAGTCCTCCCCTGGCTGTCCTCACCTATTGGAGATGATGCAATGATGGAAGGGATTGCTGGGGAATAAAGGAGGGAAGGGGGAACGAGCAATGAGAATCTTCTGCATGGAGGTCCCAGAGCACCTTTATGTGGACATGGACATTTTTATGCTGGTGGAACTTTTAGGTGATGGGACCTCTTTGTTTTCCTATTGCTTTGAGAATGTCCCCTCTTTGCTAATTTTGCTGCTGCACTCCCTCTGAAGCTCTACCATATTGGATGGACCACTTTTTTGTCCTCTTTGGATGTCAGAGGAATTAATTTTTTACACCTTTCCAACTAACATGCTTTAAATAAGTAATGGTATGTGATACACTTTTGGATTTGAACAAAATAAATATGCCTGTCCACTGGGTGTTGTGGGATGTGTGGTGCATGTGGACCTCTACCCTATCTTTTTTTAATGTATGTGTTTTAATATGTCTGATTTTCATTAGTGGCATTATGTACTTTACCATTGAACACTATATTTCAACAGATACCATATTCGTACTAGTCTTGAAGACGCAGATTTTTTCTGTGTCGACCTATTTCTGTGGAATGGTGTAAAAATACATTTATGGTTGTAGTCTAGATGGCTGAATTGTTATATAACACACACTGTGCATACTGGTGGCTATTTTAATCTCCACATTTGTCTAGGCTTTTATTGAATGTATAAATAGGTTTGGATTTTTTTTTTTTTTTTTTTGAGTGCTATAATAAAAATCCCATTGATATATCTCCTATTTATACATGTATTTGTTGGATGATAGCACTCTAAGAAATGCGTGTTTTTATCTGCACCCGCCCCTTTGGCTAACATCATCATCCAGATGTTCGGTGTTTGTGGGGTTTATGAATGCAGTCCTTCTTGCTTTGGAATGAGGCTGGGGAACCATGTAAGTCAAAGAAGAGGACCACTTAATTGAACATCCCATCTGGTGTTGGAAAAGCTGGGTTTTCCTTTGCCCGGGCTGTAAAGGGAACCTGCCAATACCATTTAGTAAAATTGAGTGGTAATGTACCTGGCTGGACTCAAACAATTTATCAATTTATTCTCCTGGGATCAGCATCAAATGTATTACTTTAATTTAGGTTCCTGAAGTTCCCAAGGGCTAACTTTTTCTGTACCTCTGAACTCAATAAGGTCTTCACCTTACTTTTACATGAGCCTCTGTCTCGATGTCATGGTAAATGATGTTAGTTCGGCCAGCGGGCCAGGTAATTCTGAAAACAGCTCTCAAATTTTCTGCAAGAACTCTCTTATCTTTTTGAATCTGAGTAGCAAACAGGGTCTCTGATATCCTAAACCCTGGTATACCTTTCACTGGTGACACTTTAGGGTTACTTTCTGCAGATTAAGCCTTGCAATGCTACCTGGTAGTTGACATCACTGGTCTCTCTAGTCTCATAGGGGCACTGCCACTTTGCCAGAAATGTACTCTCTAAAGTAGGCACCAAAGCTTCTGGGTTAAAGTTTTCTTATTTTAGCAGATTGGTTATATGATCCCATAAATGGAGGCTTTATCCCACTCAAACAGTGGCAGAGCTAGACTTTTAAAACAGGGGTGGCAAAGGGGTGGCAAGGTATTATTTTGGGGGGTCAATATACAAAGTGTTCAATTACACTAAAAATAAGTTTTCTGTGTGTGCTGCTGCGTTATGTTTTGTTTAGGAGCCGTTTGGAGCACGAAGGAGCTGCGTGTCAGCTTAACCAATGAAAAGTGTAGCAGCAACACGTCCCCCATATAGACCTCCCCCGTACAGTAGGCCAGGGTAAGGTGAGGTCCCATCCCCCATATAGATCCCTATAGATCCCCCTTACAGCATGCCAGGGTGAGGTTAGGTCCCGTCCCCCATATAGGTCCCCCCTTACAGCAGGCCAGGGTGAGGTGAGGCCTACTGTACGGGGGGAGATCTATATGGGGGACAGGACCTCACCTCACCCTGGTCTACTGTAAGGGGAGGATCTATATGGGGGACCTCATCTCACCCTGGCCTGCTGTAAGGGGGGATCTTAATGGGGGACCTCACCTCCCCCTGGCCTGCTGTAAGGGGGGAATTATATGGGGGTCCTCACCTCACACTGCTGTAAGGGTGGATCTATATGGGGGACCTCACCTCACCCTGGCCTGCTGTAAGGGGGGATCTATATGGGGGACCTGGTCACTAGTACAGTCAGACAGTACTACAGTATTAGTCTCTTACCTACCTTTTGTAGTGACCAGCATGCCCCCCATCAATGTAGTGACCAGCATGCCCCCCATCAATGTAGTGACCAGCGTACCCCCCCATCAATGTAGTGACCAGCATGCCCCCCATCAATGTAGTGACCAGCGTACCCCCCCCCCCCATCAATGTATTGACCAGCATGCCCCCCTTCAATGTAGTGACCAGCGTACCCCCCCATCAATGTAGTGACCAGCATGCCCCCCATCAATGTAGTGACCAGCGTACCCCCCCATCAATGTAGTGACCAGCATGCCCCCCTTCAATGTAGTGACCAGCGTACCCCCCCCATCAATGTAGTGACCAGCATGCTGTTTCCCCTTCAATGCAGAGAGAGACTTACCTAAGGTAGAAGAACACAGCCTGACATCCATCCCACGTGTTCAGTCTGCCCCGCAGCTAGTTCTCTTGACCGAGCGGTGAGCGCGGCACAGCGAACCAATCACGCCGTGAGTAGCGTCACATCGAACCAATCAGGTTTGAAGGCACACGTGATTGGTTAGCTGTGCAGCTGCTTACCGCGCCGCTGCTTGCCGCTCAGTCAGGAGAACTAGCCACAGGCAGGCAAACGGAACATGTGGGACGGATGTCGGGCTCTGTTCTGCTACCTTCTACCACCACTGAGTATCGTACGTTCGGCGATGTGACCATCGCCCATGCTCTATCATTCAGCCCTACCTATGAGTGTAATGTTTTCAGCGGGGTGGCAACAGGGGTGGCAGGACTTTGTCTGGGGTGGCAATTGCCACCCCAGCTAGCCCTCTGGCTCCACCACCGCACTCAAAGCTCTTTGAAATCTCCAGGCTCAGGACTCAGAAACATAGTAATATTCTGTGGAAACATAAAATTAGTTTTCTCCAGATCAGCCATACACCCTGGAGTCCTAACCATTGTTATCTGAGAAACCTAGGTGACATCTGTAAGACTAGATTCCTAGAGCACCCCACCAATCTTACATCAGATATCAAGAGCCACTCCACCATCGGAAGTCAAGAGTCCCTCTATTACGTCACAGTGCACCCCTCTTACCTTGTGCTGCTGCTGGGAATAAGCTAGGGGCAGAGCTGGGAAGCAATAAAGTGCAGGGTCTGGAGGAGGACCAGAGGAGGGCTGCAGTCTGCTGCATGCTGAGACCAGGGGAGGCAGAGACAAGAGGGAGCTGAGACTTCACGGAGAGGCGCAGGATCCGTAGGAGGAGTTTTGTCCTCCTCTCTGTTGCTGACTTCTGAGACAAACCTCTCCATTGTTGCATAATGGGAGGGGGGTATCGCAGCTGCAGGAGAGGTGTGAGTGTCACACCCTTAAGTGCCGGATTTGGCCCGTGGGCCTTGTGTTTGATACATGTGGCATACTCCATCTACAATCCTGCCAATTAGTGCTTCACAATATACAGTGGCTTAATGGGTAGCAGTTCTGCCATAAAAAAACTTTGCATGGTATACCTATACTTGTGTAAGGTTCCTTTGGGTACTTCAGTTTCCTCCCAAACTCCAAAGACATGCTGGTAGGATAATTGACTCCTGTCTAAATTGGCCCTAGTATGTGTATGCATGTGAGATAGGGACTTTACATTGTTAGCTCCTTGAGGGCAGGGACTGAGGTGAATGTATAATATTTGAAGCACTGTGTACATTTTCTGCGCTTTATAAATGCTTAATATAAAACTATATTACCAAAAGTATTGGGACGCCTGCCTTTATACACACATGAACTTTAATGGCATCCCAGTCTAAGTCTGTAGGGTTCAGTATTGAGTTGGCCCGGGCTTTGCAGCTATAACAGCTTCAAGTCTTCTTGGAAGGCTGTCCACAAGGTTTATGAGTGTGTCTACGGGAAAGTTTGATCATTCTTCACTAAGCGCATTTGTGAGGTCAGGCACTGATATGGACGAGAAGGCCTGGCTCTAATTCATCCCAAAAGTGTTCTATCGGGTTGAGGTCAGGACTCTGTGCAGGCCAGTCAAGTTCCTCCACCCCAAACTCGCTCATCCATGTCTTTATGGACCTTGCTTTGTGCACTGGTCCAAATCATTTGATGGAGGGGGGATTATGGTGTGGGGTTGGTTTTTAAGGGGTTGGGCTTGGTCCCTTAGTGCCAGTGAAGGGAACTCTTAAGGCACCAGCATACCAAAACATTCAATGTCATGCTCCCAACGTTCTGGGAACAGTTTGGGGATGGCCTCTTGCTTTTCCAACATGACTGCACACCGGTGCACAAAATAAGGTCCATAAAGACATGAACGAGTGAGTTTGGGGTGGAGGAACTTGACTGGCCTGCACAGAGTCCTGACCTCAACCTGACAGAACACCTTTGGGATGAATTAGAGTGGAGACTGTGAGCCAGGCCTTCTTGTCCACATCAGGGCCTGACCTCACAAATGCGCTTCTGGAAGAATGGTCACACACTCCCATAGACACTTTCCTAAACCTTGTGGACAGCCTTCCCATAAGAGTTGAAGCTGTTATAGCTGCAAAGGGTGGGCCATCTAAATAGTGAACCCTACAGACTAAGACTGGGATGCTATTAACCGCTTTACGACCGCCCACTGCAGTTATACTGCGGCAGGCAGCCGCTCCTGGGCAAACCGACGTAGCTATACGTCGGTCGCGAGCAGGAGGCTAGGGGGCGAGCTCCTGCCCCTGCCCCCGCTCGTCAGCGGGGAAGCCGATGCAGCGGGCAGGTGGCTCCGATTGCTGCCTGACACCCACGATCGTTCCCCGCTGAGAGAGAAGGACGGTCGGCTGTTGTAAACACAGCCGACTGTTCTTCTCCTTGGAATGGCTATAGAGCCCATGTGATCCTTCTATATAGGATCACATGTCTCTATGGTCATTTCAGAAGCCACGCCCCCCCCACAGTTAGAATCACTCCCCTAGGCTCACATTTAACCCCTTGATCACCCACAGGGTTAACCCCTTCCCTGCCAATGGCATTATTACAGTAACAGTGCATATTTTTTAGCACTGATTACTGTAGTAATGTCACTGGTACCCCCAAGTGTCAAAAATGTCAATTAGGGGTCCGATGTGTCCGCCGCAATGTCGCAGTCCCGCAAAAAATCGCAGATCGCAGCCATTACTAGTAAAACAAAAAAAAAACAAAACAATAAAAATGACATAAATCTTTCCCGTAATTTGTAGACGCAATAACTTTTGCACAAACCAATCAAAATACGCTTATTGCGATTTTCTTTTACCAAAAATATGTAGCAGAAAACAAATTGGCCTATAATGTTAAAAAATTTAGATTTTTACATTTTTTTTTTTTGGGAATGTTATATAGAAGAATGTGAAAAATATTGTTTTTTTTTCCAAAATTGTCGCCTTTTTTTGTTTATAGCGCAAAAAATAAAAATCGCACAGGTGATCAAATACCACCAAAAGAAAGCTCTATTTGTGGGAAAAAAAGGACATCAATTTTGTTTAGGTACAGGGTCGCACGACCGCGCAATTGTCCATTAAAATAACTCAGTGCCGAATTGCAAAATAGGGCCTGGTCATTAACCACTTGCCGACTGCGCACAGTATATTTACTGTGGCAGTCAGCCCCTCACAGGCTGAGCGATGTAGGTCTACGTCGCTAGCCTGTGAGGCTCTGGGGAGCGAGCGCGCGCCGCCGGAGGTGCGCTCCTGCTCCCGTGCGGTCACGGACCCCCCCGCGCGTGTGACCGGCGGACATCGGGAAATCGTCGGGGGAGAGGGTGAAAGGCAGGCGGCTAGTGTAAACAAGCCGCCTGTCATTCTCCCCTGTGTAGAAACAATGATCATATGGTTCTACTATGTAGGACCGTTGATCATTGTTCCTACACCTCAAGCCACAGCCAATCACAGTTACAATCACGCCCCTAGGGGCACATACAGCCCCTCCCTCTCAAATATAGTTAACCCCTTCACTGCCAGTGTAATTTTACAGTAACAGTGCATATGTATAGCACTGATTACTGTAGAAATGTCACTGGTAACCCCAAAAGTGTCAAAAATGTCAGTCAAGGGTCCGATCTGTCCGCCGCAATGTCGCAGTACCGCAAAAAAAATCGCAGATCGCCGCCATTACGCGTTAAAAAAAAACAACAAAAATTACAAAAATCTTTCCCTTTGTTAGTAAACGCGATAACTTTTGCGCAAACCAATCAAAATACGCTTTTTGCGATTTTTTTTTACCAAACATATGTAGCATAAAACAAATTGGCCGAAAATGTTAAAAAATTTTGATTTTTACATTTTTTTGGGGGGGAATTTCATATAAAAAAATGTGAAAAATATTGTTATTTTTGCAAAATTTACGCTCTTTTTTTGTTTATAGCGCATGATCAAAAAATCGCACAGGTGATCAAATACCACCAAAAGAAAGCTCTGTTTGTGGGAAAAAAAGGACGTCAAATTCGTTTAGGTACAGCGTCGCACGACCGCGCAATTGTCCCTTAAAGTCACGCAGTGCCAAATCGCAAAATACCCCCTGGTCAGGAAGGGGTTAAAATCTTCCGGGGCTTAAGTGGTTAAGGAGGCAAATCCTTCCGGTCTTAAAGTGGTTAAAGTTCATGTGCATGTAAAGGCAGGCGTCCCAATACTTTTGGCAATAGTGTATATTTGCAGAAATTATCTTCTTCATTATCTTTTTCACCCCTCCAGTAGCAGGAATATGGAGGGACATGTGATACTTCAAACCTCCATGGCTCTTGAAATGTAGAGCATTGCTTCATAGCTGCCAACTGCCCTGTGTTTGCAGGGGTAGACTTGTTTTTATATATTTGCCCTTTCCCCATCTCCTGCCTGCTTGGCCTTACGTTCCTCCCTCAGTCACAAGAATTGCCTTTATTTTGGTGTTTGCATTAGTAGCTGGCTTGTGAATATTGGAAGATTTGTAATTCAGAATCCATGGTACTAGCCTGTGATAGGCATGGTAAGCAGGTCTGCCAGTATAAGTGCTGCACTCTGGGGTATTTCTGAGCGCACAGAAAATTATAGCTCATTAGTACGAGAGCCGGCTATAACAGTGAAGGAAGGGAATGCAGATGCATAGCACAGACCCAGTAAAATAACAATATTGGTAGAACATATATAGATTATAGATTTAGAACGCAGTTTCGTATATATATATATACCATGATGGAATGTTTGTAACGGTGTCCCAAGGCAGTCCTGCGTGTAATATGCTTACCTTACAAAAAAGTGCAGCAAAAACTATTTTAAAATGTTGCCAGCTATGCGTCTGCAGCGCCGAGAATTTAGGCAGAATTTCCTTTCAAAACATAAAGAAATGGAGTAGAAGCTCTCTTTATGCTTCAATAAACATCTTACGAAATGATAATGGTGCAGTGCTAAAACATGATTGGTGCCCACACCTAAAGGTTCTTCATTAAACTAAAAGTCCATATTGGCAGGAGTCCGCAGTTCAGAGGGGGGAGTATTACTGTAGTGTGGCTAAGTACTCCAAATGTGAAGAAACCACCACTAACACCCGTTCACACTGCCTCTTACAATCCAGTATAGACCCTCATAACAAAGGTAAAAAATGCAGTGGGAAGCTTGGTAAGGTCTCCAATCCACCTCTGGGACTCCCAGATGTCTCCACTGTGGCCGGCTCAAACTCGTAAAGATACAAGAGAAACACTCCTCATGATGTAGAAATCCCACTAAAGTTTATTAAGTAAAAAGAGTAACACTCCCATTTAAATCATATAAAATTTGCATGTCTGTATAAAACATTCCAGCGTACCTAACCAGCAAGATAGCTGCCGCATCCCAGTATGTGATGATGTCAAACGTCTCCAACTCTTCCCTACGTGTTTTGTCAGAAATTGACGTCGTCAGGGGTGTGGCTTGACGGGCAGCATAATGTTATATATACACAGGACAGCTTATGCTAATTGATGACTTTTAATTGCCTTCCACGGGCCAGAATCAAAACCGAACCGGCCCCCCGGAACGCAATTAAAAGCCTTTAATTAGGATAAGATGTCCTGTATATGTTGCCCGTCAAGCTACACCCCTGACGAAGTCAATTGCTGGGGAAACGCGTAGGTAGGAGTTGGAGACCTGGGACATTATTGCGTACCGCGACACGGTGACCATCTTGCTAGTTAGGAATGCTGGAATGTTTATACAGACATGCAAATTTTACACAGTTTTAATGTGAGTGTTAATCTTTTTAATTAATAAACTTGGGTGGGATTTCAACAGCATAAGGAGTGTTTCCCCTGTGTATTTATGAGTTTAAAGTGGCCTTGGTGGAGACATCTGAAAGTCCCAGAGGAGGATTGGAGACCTTACTGGATAGCCTCCCAGTGCTCCCACTGCCGTTTTGACTTTTGTTATGATGATCTATACTGGATGGTAAGAGGCAGTGTGAATGGGTGTTGGTGGTGGTTTCTTCACGTTTGGAGTACTTAGCAACATTACAGTAATACTCCCTCCTCTGAACACTACTGCGGACTCGCGCTAATATGGACATTTGGTTTAATGAATAATCTTTAGGTGTGAGCACCAATCATGTTTTAGCACTGCACCTTTGTCATTTCTTTATATTTGTATTGTTGTCCAGCAATATTGTGCTCTAGCAGCTATTTTTTAGTGATTGGTTTTACCATCATTTGAAACTTCACCTAGCGCAGCTGATTGGGGTTTGTTCGGAATAAACATGTAATGACACTACCAGTCTGCCAGGGATAGTCGCAAAGGCTTCAGAGGTAATTGGTCAGAACAGGGCAATGGTCTCTCTTGTCTCTGGGTGCCATGGTAGCAGCCTGGGTTTCTGTAATAAGTTTGGCATTGCTTGCTTGAAAGCTGAATTCCACTGGTCCAGTTTAACACAATGCATGTGTAGCGCACCCCATAAGGTGCTTCAAGTTTTTTTTTGTTTTATTGAGGGATAAAACTTAGATAGGAGATTGTGGTATGCCCACGTGTCTTCAAAACAAACTTCAAGGACAACTCTTCGTATATACATGTATACAGTCTCTATATACAGCTCATCATCTTCCTCCAGCACACATTTGCTTGAAGAACTATGAAGAGCTATGTCCTTCTGTAGTAATTTTTGTAGCAAAGGCACATTACACGCAGGGACTCGCAGCCCCTATACTTGAAGAGGAGATAGGGTGGCACAGATCACACTTTCCCAGAACTTCCTCTCTGTGGTCACTGATCCCAGCACCACCTCTTCAGGCACTGCCAACCCACCTGACCTCCTCCTGTTGTCCTCTCCTTGCTCCCATGCCTCAAGGAAGGGTTTCCGCTGTGTGTTTTAGGGGGAATCTTCCAGCACCTGAGCCCTAGGCCTGATGTCACCCCCCCCTAAATTAGGGGGCACCCTCAAGGGCCACTGACAGCCTCCTCAGCACTCTATCTTCAACCCAACTGTCCTTGCTGGCATAATACATGGCTATTTATGAGTTGGCCTGCCCCCTTCCAGACTCTTTTTTCTGCAGATTGGTCAAGGGCCTCATAAATATGTATGGTTTACCCCCACCCTCCAGCTCTGGAAGTTTCTACCAACTTCCAGACCAGGGGTAAGTGTCAGAGAGGGCTGCTAGATGAGTCATCCAGCCCTGAGTTACTAAACCCTGACCCAGATTCACAACCCAGGCCTGGCTCTCTAACACTAACAGCTAAACCTATTTCACACCTAGTGCACTACCTCAGTGTTTCTCAACTCCGGTCCTCAGGGCACACCAACAGGCCAGATTTTAAGTATTACCTTGGGGAGATGCAGACTAGAGTACTGCAATCACTGAGCAGCAAATTATATCACCTGTGATGTATTTTAGTTTTCTTGCAAACCTGGCCGGTTAGTGGGTCCTGAGGAATGGAGTTGAGAAACACTGTACTAGCTATAGGGTGCCACATATGTATAGATATCTCATACCCAATGGACCTCTTAGGAAGCTGGAATTTACTACAGTGTTAGCTGTGATTTTCTGGGTCCTGCTTGGGTTCTGTGCAATGTTTTTACCCTCTTCACAGACCACAGTTGTCACCCAGCAATACCACCATTTATAGAACACCTTATATTTCTTTCAAAGAATCTGCAGAGGAAGGGTGGTGACATCTAATAAGTATGGCTTTGCCATGAGTTTGTGTCCCAGGCATGCATGAATAAGGACCAGCAAAACTGCATTCGAAAGATAGGCTGTGCAGCATCAGGCAGTGCCACACAATGAGAATTGTAGGAATGTGGATAGAGGTAAGTATAGCATCAGGTGGTCTGCACCCAGGGAGTGGGTCTATACCCTAAAAGAGTAGTATGGGAATGTTTTTTCTTGTGGAATCATACTTTGGATACAGCATTGGTCCGATGCTGCATCTGTCCCCTGCCGGCTCCAAGACTGAAAACCGAGTGATCAAACACTACCGATTGCTTGGTTCTCAGAGCTCTGTGAGCAGAGACCTGGTGACTGTCATTCACCAGCTCTCTGCTCTGTCCCCTCCCGTGCTCACTGAAGAGCTGGTCTGTGGAGAGGGCAGGAGAAGCCAGCTCAGGCTCTTAGTGGCTCACTGAGAGGCTGAGCTGGGTGCCGGTCCAGGCATGTGGGCTGATCCCGACCATATGGTTGTAATATTTTCTGAGCCTGGACCGGCTCTGTGATGTCTGCCGACAGCGCGCCCTGTAATCTATTGTTCAGAAAATTGTTTCTTACTGTGGTTTTCTGCCTCCTTGTAACGCCCTCCGTGAACTCCTGGACCTCTCATTTCACTTTCACTTAGGCTGCATTCACATGTCAGCGTATTGATCGCAGGCAGAATCGCCGCGATTCCGCCCGCAATCCGGAAATCATTGCAAATAGCTGGACGCCTGTGCGTTGCCCGTGATTTGCAATAGCACCCCAAACGCTGTACGATGTTGCCGCGATTTCCGCCTGCCGAATCGCGGTAACATCGCGCAAAAAAAAATCGTGGGGCGCATTACGCCCAAAAAAGTACAAGAGCTTCTTTGGAGCGTAATGCGTCCCGGGTTTTTTTTTTGCGCGATGTTACCGCGATTCGGCAAGCGGAAATCGCGGCAACATCGTACAGCGTTTGGGGTGCTATTGCAAATCACGGGCAACGCCCGCGATCAATACGCTGACATGTGAATGCAGCCTTACATTTGATCACTGCTCTATGTACACTAAACATCTCATAGTCCCTGGCCCATCTTTAAAGGTGAGCAAGAAGAAGTGGCTATGTTCTTACACACAGTGGGACCATAGAGAATGAACATAGCCACCTTCTAATAGGAATTCAGTTCACAGCAGCACAAAAGGAAATTTAGAGATTTTGGAGGAGGCTGAGAGCAAAAGAGGGGAATTTTTATGAGTTAAAGCGGTAGTAAACCGCATCTTAAAAAGAAAAAAAAAACTTTCCCTGCAAGGCAATATCATAATGTGCTAGCATGCATCGCACCCCCCGAGGTGCAGTAGAACAGCGGCACTGACTTTATCCGCCTACATCCCAAAAATGAAAAAAAATTCTCTCCTCTGCTCCCACCTCCTGTGCCCCTCCGTTGACGTAATGGGGCCCAGGAAAATGTACTTTAGGCCCTGGTAAGCATGTAGGAGCGGGAGTGTGGTCTTGTAAAATCAATTTAATATTTTGGGCAGAAATGAACGATAAAGTTACCCTGGGCCCCCCTGTTTAGCTGATGATGCCCGGGCCCAGTACAACATGACCAGTTGTACTGAATTATCGGCAACCCTGATCACCATTACAAATGTATTGGAGTTATATGTACATTGTTCATATGCTGTCTATACATTTATTGTACAGTACATTTGGCCTTTTTGTATCAATTATGTTTAAAAACCTTTAATAAAAACTACTGAACCAAAACAAAAAAAAACAGGACTTTTGACTTTCCAGCAATGACAGCCCTGTATTTCTCTCAGTTCCTTGCCCTTATTCTTGTGGCACATCATTTTACTTGAGCTTGCAATTTTTGTCACATAATCCAGACTGCATTTCTCCTCTATTCCCTGTACACTTTGTCTTGTTAACGTTGAAAATTGTAATGAAAAAAAAAAGGAAAGGAACAGAAAACCTTTTCAATCGTTTAAAAACATTTATTTGATGGTGCACACCCTACAATGCCATGCTTATTAACATATTAAAACAACAGTGGTGTTACAATGGGAAGACAGCACTGCAAGAGGCACAATAATCACACTGGAACATAAGATTTTTTTATAAATTGAAATTCACACATTTAAATACTATGACCAAGGTATAAGCTGGAACTAGCTTGGCAGAAGGTGGATTGAATAAATACATTGAAGAGCTGCATATGTTAAAAACACAATAAAGAAACTAAAATATGCAAAACATAAGGCCCCCTTCACACTGACGGAGTCCACCAGTGGATCAGCCTGCTCGGGAGTGAATAACAGGTCTGCGTCCGCTCCGCTGGTGCAGAGCAGACATGGACACAGCCCGCTGTCCTCTATTGGCTGTTAGATGGAAATGGACTGCCTGTCTGTTTCCAACCGACTGTGATCTGATCTGATCCGCCAAATGGATTGGGATCTGTCTATTTTTAGCGGACATTAACAGATTGGATGTTGTCGGGTGTCACTGAACAAATGTCCGTTGACATCCGCCGCTTCATAGAGAGCAATAGATGGTCCAATCAGGTCCGCCTGAAAAAATTACAGACGGACCTGATCCTCCGTCTGTGTGAAAGGGACCTAAAATAAAATATCACTGTTGGGATAATTTACCAAAACTGGAGGAAAACAGCAACTGTTTCCCACAGTAACCAATTAGTCTACCCTTTTAAAACAATGGACAAGAGAAAATCAGTTTAGCTCTAACTGATCCAATCTCCATAAAAATATAGGAATCTAATTGGCACTTATGGGCAGAAGCTTACACACTAGTTTTAAGGCCCGTTTACACATAAAGATCAATATACAAGCTAACGCAACAGGATAGGGTTACTTATTTTCACAAAAGTGACAGTTATTTTCAGCTCAGTCACTTGAGAATGGAAAAGTACAGTCACATGGCTAAACAAAGATCCTTATCCTTGTGATAAAGCCCAATTTAAACTTCAGATAAGTAATCAGAAAAATGCATTCCAGGTGTTTCCAAATAAAAGGTGTTTAAGGTCTTACAGTTCATTTTCTTTTTAGCGCAGTCACAGCTTGAGTAGAAAAGCCTGTACCCTGCCAGCATGCTGTAAAAAGGACCCTTGATCTCTGTGTGTAAGCAATACTCTCTCTGAAGAGAACTGTCAACCCCCTACTGAGTAAGACCTTTAGATCTACAATCAGCAGAAAAGTCTGTCCCTTGCCTGCAGAGTGGGACCCTAGTTTCTTCTGTGGAAGCAGTGGTCTCCCTGCAGAGGTTTGACATGAACCCTTCTGAGTCAGAGCTACAGCCTCCCAAAAGCAGTGATCATGAGATTTTCTGATTGCAGATCTCTAACGCTGACTAAGGGGCCTGTCGGACCTCTGCAGAAAGACCAAGAGCAATGATCCTGCTCGGCAACATGCTGGCAAGGGAAATACTTTTCTACTCAGGCTGTGGCTGCTTTCTAAGGCCCCTTTCACACGGGCGATCGAATGCGATCCGCCTGTCAGTTTTTCAGGCGGATCTGATCGGATGCTCCATGCATCCCTATGGGGCAGCGGGTGTCAGCAGAGACATCTCTGCTGACACCCACTGCTATCCAATCCGATCCTGTCCGTGAAATCCGGACGCATAGAAACCCTATTTTCCATCCATCTGAAGGATGGGATCGGATGGGATCAGATGAGAACGGACAGGTGGTCCGTTCTCATCCAATCCCCCATAGAGGACAGCGGGGATCTGACAGCTCTGTCTCTGCACACAGATCGGAGATGGAGCTGTCATCCGCCTGCTCAGTGAGGATCGGCAGATCGATCCCCCGCTGAGCAGAACGGACTCCGTCGGGCACACCGCCCGTGTGAAAGGAGCCTAAATAAAATAAATTGTGGGCCTTTACACAGCCTTTGTTTTGAAGCACCTGAAATGTATTTAGCTGTTTAAGAACTGAAAAGTCTACTGGGTTTTCAGCCCCGGTTCACACTTATGCAAATTCAGTGCAGATCAGATGTGATCTGAATAGCATAGATTGACATGTCATGAAAAAAAGCATTATTTCCAATAAAGGCTGTTCGCATATATGCAGTGCAAATTTGATCCGGTTCAAAAAATCGCGTGGTGCGAATTCCTGCTTCATAGACTTCTATGGGACTGGATTGAAATCGCAGTCCAGTGTTGGATTTTTTTTTTATTTTGCCTAGATTTTATAGAAAATAAAATCACAGATGTGACAACTCCTCTGGCACTAAATTAGCACATGCTAAGCAGAATTCGCAAAGACAATGCCAATTCGCACCATGTACCCCTTTAAATTCGCACCCAATTCGCAAGGCATCAGTGTGAACTGGAGCTTAAGCTTACGAGCCTTTAGTAATCTGCAGTACCGCCGTTTTGAATGGCACCCCAGCACACTTACTCAACGCACCTATGTTACAGTGCACCACAACCCACAATGTGCACTGTGCTGGAAACATAGAGCAGGAGCAATTTCTCCTGCCTTGGGGCCAATTCAAAATGAATGAGCTGCAGTAATGCAATGTGCCGCAGTGCAAGATAAAGTGTGCTGCAGCACAAGATAAAGTGTGCCGCAGTGCAAGATAAAGTGTGCTGCAGCACAAGATAAAGTGTGCTGCAGCACAAGATAAAGTGTGCTGCAGCGCATGCATTACCGCACTACATATTAATGTGAACAGGCGCTTATTCCAGTTTTAATAAATCAGTCCCAGCTTTGGGCTGAAAAAAAACCATGTGTATAATAAGTGATTTTTTTTTAGTCTTTTGAATTGTATTTCTCAGCGCTGTTGAATGCTTTTGGCAATGTGATACATTTGAGGTTTCGTTAGTGACTACCTGAGTGCAGAGTATTATATTCCTGAAATTTTGCACAGATCTAATACACAGATATTATAAGGCGTGGTATTACTGTACACAAACACACACACATACACACACATACACACAAGTGTCACTTTGCAGTGTGTTAAATGCACAGGTACGTTGAAGAAAAAATTAAGACAATGTCATAGTCAACTGGAAGGCAGAATATGTGTATATCACAGCATATGGTTTCTATTGTATATACTGTATATATATGTTATCATGAACATATAATGACGCATAGGCAGAGTGCACACATGCAGTTTGTGTAGCAATACGCTGCAGCGAGTTTAGCGTGCTGCAACTGCACTGCACCTGTCAAAGTTTGTTAATATCACATCTTCCGTACACATAGGAAACTTTCACTACTTGTTATAATAAATAATAAAATTGCAGTTAAGACCTCATATGGGACAGGAAATGTGATTCAAATCCGATGCGATGGTGTGGTGCAGTTGCAATACATTACAACACGAGAGTGCATAAAAGCACAAATAAGCATAAAGCCATAAACAATCAAAAAAGAACACAAAGTAAAACTCCTCAGACTCACACAATACAGAAAACTCAGAATCTCACAGTGATATAAATTACTGCAGGACTACAGACCTTCTTGCATTAGGTTTAGTAACAAGTATTTATTAAAACTGCTACTGCCACCCAAAGTAGCATTTATTGGTCTCTCCTCCCCCTCCATACTGCCCTTGTTACAATCCTAAATTGCAGGACCAAAGGTTCACTGTGCTTTTTTCTGACAATTTTCCTGCTGTTTAGAGGAGGGAAAGAAGGTGGCAACGAGTAAACCGCTTGTAAGACCCTTGTGCATCATGTAGGGATGCACCGACCCGATATTAGGATCGGATATCAGCGCAGATACTGCCAAAATAGCGCGACCGGTGGATCGGTAAATTTAACCGATCCACGGGCCGATCCGGTTTTGCTGAGTCGTCCCTTACTTGCACGGAGCCGCTACTTCCTGTATAGGTCCAGCTCACAGGCGGAGTGATATCAGATGCACTCTGCCTGTGAATGGAGGAGCCATACACAGGAAGCAGGGGCTTTGCTCTGTACTGCAACCGCATGCACATTGTGTATGTGTGTAGTTCGGTATCGGTATCGGCAGATACACAAAGCCAGGTATCGGTATCGGGGCTAGAAAAGTCGGATCGGTGCACCCCTAGCATCATGTATGAAAGACGTTTGCAGAGGAAGTTGGCATTGTTTGGTAACACAGGACTGTAGGCAAAACACTAAGGCTAAGTTCACATGTAGGCATTTTGGGGCGTTTTTCTGCTCTAGGATCAACTAAAAAAACGCCCAACAAGACAAATGCTATTCATTTCAATGGCCCCATATTCACATCTGAGCATTTTGACGTTTTAAGCAAAACGCCCAACGCTCAAAAAAGTACATGAGCTTCTTTTTGGGCAGATTACAGGCGTTTTTATTTTTTTCCATTGGTCACTTGTCAACCTAAAAATGCCTGCACAAAAACGCCTGTAAAATTGCCTGTAAAACGCCTGAAATAACGCCCATAAAAACGCCTGAAAAAACACCTGTAAATAGCAACGCCAAGATGTAAACGTAGCCTAAATAAACAGTTTCAATACCTTGCATGAACTGGTATACCTGCCAAAGGATTTGGTTTTATGATTGAGGCGCCCCTGCCTGATGGTACACTCGGGTTCTGGTACATTGCAATTAAGCAACAAAGTATTAAAAGGACAATAAAGGAACATCTCCCTGATGAGCATAGGTTATTGCATTAGGGTGTGCACCCCAAATGTACTAAGACATGGACAGTGTTAGTAGGGTAGTGGATGACAGTGGCGGGACAAGGTCATCTATAGCCCAGGGCGAACATGCCAAATTCGCCCCCCCCCCCCCCCAAGATGTATGAGCATTTTATGTCATCACAAATCCCCCCACAAAAACACTGAGCACTAACCTGCATGCCTACCCTCTAAGCATAAATCCCCATTCCTTCCAGTAAAAATACGAAACCCCTGCTGAAATACCTCCTCTCCCATAGAAAAATATTCACCCTCATAGCAGAAATCCTCTACCAATAAAATCCCCCCTCCTAGTACAAATCTTCTCCCCCCACTTCAAATCCCCCCTCCTAGCACAAATCCCCCCCCCCATCCCCATAAATCACAACTCTTAACCCCCCGCCCCCAAAATTTCCCCTCTTACCCCCTGTCGTTCCCCATCCAACACAAATCCAAATCCGCTCCCCCCAATCTGATTGTGCCCCCCCCCCACCTCACATGATAACGCAGTGCCCAGGGCAACCGACCCTCCTGCCCACCCCTTGTCCCGTCCCTGGTGGATGGTATCAGTAAAGCAGTGGACTTGTCAGTAGGGCAAAGGCTGGTGTCAGTAGGGCAGTGGACTTGTCAGTAGGGCAAAGGCTGGTGTCAGTAGGGCAGTGGACTTGTCAGTAGGGAAAAGGCTGGTGTCAGTAGGGCAGTGGACAGCTCAGTAATGTTTCTTTTTTTTTTATTATTTTATTCTTTACAATTTTTTTTTGGAACCCCATATGGGGGCTTTGGTGAAATATCAGCAGGGGGAATCTGTACCGCACGGGGTGATTAGGGTGTGCCCAGCCACACCCGGCACACCCCCTGCGCACGCCTATGCTAATGAGGTTGTGCCAGTGCTCTCCCCTCCAGGGTTCTGACTGCTACCCGTCTTCTCTCCATTGTAAGTGTTGATATACACTCAGGGATTGCAGGATGTTGGTAACAGGGAAGATTTAAATAAAAATTCCAGGCATGGCTACATTATACATAATTATGTTGGTTCAATGCATCTACGTATGTATATACCATACCTGGCCGATGTCCCTAGAAAATGGAAATTACTTAAGCAGAAATTGCTACTCCAGTGATCTCCACTTGCTTCAAGGTCCAGCACCGGGCGTCTGCACTCCTACTTCCTGATGACAGGAGGTCGGCCACTTGGCATGGGCCCCATCCATGGAATGCTCTGCATGCCTCCAGGATAGGTAATGAAGTGAAATCTCTTGAGAATGTAAAGTGAGCTGAGCTTGCCAGAACAGTCCTGCCAGGCAGCAGAGTCGCAGCATGTCTCCCAGCACTTGTTCCCAATAATCTGATCATGCTGATTACTGGTATAGCACACCAGGCTGATCTATTATGTACAGGTAACAAATGAACACTGACATCTCAGCTTTGCAGTACATTTTTCATATGGTAGCTGTCTACACACAAGCTGTCTAATTAGACTTCATGCATACTGGACTCCTGGCCATGTCTCCTAGGTACTTTTCCTCCTCTCAGCAGCAATTTGGCAGAAAAAAAAACACTTGACACTTGAAAACGTGGTTAGGAATGTCAAGCTCTTGGGGCGTTAATTCATTTAATTTGCCAGAAAAATAACTTATTCTGGCCATTAAAATGAATTAAAGGAGTTGTAAAGTCTCAAAGTTTTTCATCTTAATGCGTTCTATGCAATAAAGTGAAAAACCTTTTCTGCTTTAGCTGCCACCCCTCAGTCCCCCCTTTTTCTTACCTGAACCCGACTGTTCCAGTGGCGAGCATGAGCCCAGCAGCTCAAGCCGCTGTCTCAGGTCCTCATTGGATATACTGATAGCAGCAGGAGCCATTGGCTCCCGCTGCTGTCAATTAAAGAGGAAGTTAGGCTTTCTCTGTAACTTGTACCTATAGGTAAGCCTATGATAAGACTTACCTATAGGTACTGTAAGTATCTCCTAAACTTGTACCGTTTAGGAGTTATTAACTTTGCACAGTATACCATCTTCAAGGCCCATGCCCAAAGGGTAGGCAGAAGAGGCAGCTGCCTTGGGTGCTTCAACAGGAGGGGGTCACAAAAAGGGCAGGACCTGCACTCTATGCTACTGCGGTAGTTCACAGTCCATGGAGGGGGGGGGGGGCTAAAAGACCTTGTCCTGGCACTGACAGCTCCATGATAGCTGTAGAGATAAGTAGGGAGAACATTGCTGCAATAGGAAGCTTTTCAATATAGAAGATTTTTTTTTTACTTCCACTATAGAATGGGTCTCAAAAAATATTTTAGTAGGGGATGGATCTTTATTTCTGTGTGTTAATCCAGCAGGCTGCTCTACTCAATCAACTACTGCTAAGACAGCCAGGGCCTGACGGTTAGAGAAACTTCCCAGGATCCCCTCTTTGGAATATTTTCTCAAATGAACTGCTATGGAAAATTAACAACAACATTATTGGACCCGAGAGGATTCTCTGTGGGAACATATGAGATATTCACTCCAGGGAGAAGAGACTGGGAAAATGGGGGGAGGGGAATCTTCCTTCCAAAGATACAAACTGCTATAAAGCCAATGGCAATGTAAGCCAATCAGGCTCTACTGCATTGTGCAGCGATGTCTATTCCACTCATACAGATGGTTGACTGAAGTAGAGAACATACAATGGGGTTGATTTACTAAGGCTCCGTTCACATCTTAGCGTCCAAGATCGCCACGATTCTGCCCGCAATCCCAAATCAAAGAAAATTGCGGGACAACCATGCGATCCCCGTCATTTCCAATGGCACCCCAAACGTGACGTGATTTTACAGCGAATATCGCCCAATGAATCGTGGTAAAATCACGCAAACAGAATCGTGGGATGCCTGTCGCCCAAAAGAAGTTCTTGTACTTCTTTTGGAAGACAGGCATCCCACGATCTTATTCACGCAATATTACGTGATTGGTTGGGCGACAATCGTGCCACGTTTGGGGTGCCATTGGAAGTGACGGGGATCGAACGAGCGTCCCGCGACTTGCCATGATTTGGTATCGCGGTCAGAATCGCACTGATTCTGCATGCGATCCGAGTGAACAGGGCCTAAAGGTACATAGACTGTGCACTTTGGAGGTGCATTTGCATTCTGCATGTGTAATTGCTCCAGAGCTTAGTAAATACTATAAGATAAAGCTTCACTTTACAAAGACTATCCAATCACATGCAAAGAAAAAAAAAATGCATTTTTGCTTGCAAGTGATTATATGATGAAAATCAGCAGAGCTTCTCCTCATTTACCAAGCTCTGAAGCAACTGCACTTGTAGAGGGCAACTGCACATTCAAAGTGCACAGTCTATTTGCCTTTGGTAAGTCAACCTCAATGTGCTGCTCCACTTTTACTATCCAGTCACTGGGGTTGATTTACCAAAACTGGAGAGTGAAAAATCTGCTGCATGATAGCCAATCAGCTTCTATTGTTAGCTTTTTCAGCTAGAGTGATTGTAAAGGTTTTTTTTTTTTTTTTTAATAACAAACGTTATATATACTTGCTCTCTGCAGTGGTTTTGCACAGAGCAGCCCAGATCCTCCTCTTCTGGGGTGCCCTGGTGTCGCTCCTGGCTCCTCTCCTTCTTCGGGTGCCCCCCACGAAGAGCCGCATTCCGTGGGGGCACCTGTGCAGGTGTACTCCTGAGTCCTGCTGCTGCGTCCTTTGACACAGACAGCAGGACTCGGCCCCGCCCCCCCGCGTCACTGGATTTGATTGATAGCAGTGGGAGCCATGGCTCCTGCTGCTATCAATCTATCCAATGAGGACCCAAGACAGCGGCTGGAGCTGCTGGGCTCATGCTCGTTGCTGGAATGATCGGGCTCAGGTAAGAAAAAGGGGGGGGGGGGGACTTAATGCATGAAAAACTATAAGACTTTACAACTCTTTTATCAAAAACCTACGATTTTTAGCGGGACTACGACATTGCGGCGGACAGATCGGACCCCTAACTGACATTTTTTGACACTTTTGGGGGGACCAGTGACATTACTACAGTAATCAGTGCTAAAAATATGAAGTTACTATCATGACACTTGGCAGGGAAGAGGTTAACCTAGGGGTGATCAAAGGGTTAACTGTGAGCCTAGAGGAGTGTTTTGTAACTGTATGGGGGATGGGCTTGTGAAATGATCATAGAGACCTGTGATCCTATATAGAAGGATCACAGGCGTTTTGTGATCGTTTCAGAGAGAACAACGGTCAGCTGTGTTTACAGCGGCTGCCCATCCCTCTCTCTCAGCAGGGAGAGATCGCAGGTGCCCAGCGGCAATCGCGGCCGCCGGGCCCATGGATCGGCATCCCTGGTGCCTAGTGGAGGCGGGAGCGTGCCGCCGGCGGCGCGCGCTCGTCCCCCAGCACCACTTCCGCGAACCGACATGCCCCTACATCGTTTCGCGCAGCTGAGCCAGCCTGCCGCAGTAAAACTGCGGCGGGCGGTCGGCAAGTGGTTAAGCTTTGACAAAAAAAAAAACATTGGAAGCAGATTGGTTTCTATGCACAGCTGCACCATATTTTTCACCCTCCAGTTTTAGTAAATCAGCCCCACTGTCCCTCACCAAACTGTGCTGCATTAACTATAGTGGTGGTAAGTGAGGTCAGGGACCTGGCTCTTCTGTCTGGCAGGAACACAGCAAGCAAACTAACTGCACAGAATCACATATTTTTGCAGGTAATATAGTTCATATATAAGCATTTTAACTGTGTATGAAGCTGTTTGCCTATAGTTCTGCTTTAATTCAAAAGAATGCCGCGTTCTGAAGTTCAGATCCCTTTGCATTTGAAGTTTACTAAAGCAGTATAAATGACCACTATCTAAATGCAATAACCAATCGCATTTCCCTTTGATGTCAGAATAATGAATTCTTAGGCCCCATGCACACAGGGCGTTTTTGCAGCTGCTGTTAGGAGCGTCAGATGTTTTTTTTTTGCAGCTTAAAAACGCCCCTCCATGTTATTCTATGACCTCATGCACACACAGGCTTTTAGGAGCTCCAAGTGGCATAGGCATTTTTAAGCTGCAAAAAAACCCCAGGGGCAGTGCATTCATGAGCAGCAGCCTTAAGCAAAAACTTAAGTTTAAAAACGCCCAACGCTGCTAAACGTCCCTAAACGCTGTATATCGGCTTTTAGCAGCGTCAGGCGTTTTTTAAAATGTGAAAAATGAAAAATGTGAGTGGTCACAAATAGAAGAGGGTTGTGTTTATTTAAAAACGCTGCTAAGTGCCGACGCACCTAAACGCGCATTGACGCCAATGCGAAATGCTGCTAACGGTGCGTTTTTGATGCCTCTTTTTCCTGGCATCAGAAATAGCTTTGCAGCTCGTTTTATCTGACGCCCTGTGTGCATGGGGCTTTATTGGTTGCTGTAGGTTATTGTAATTACCACAATGACCTTTGCTTTTTTTTCCAGAATGGTCTTCCCTAGGGATGGGATGTGTTTGGAGTTAATCAGTTGCTGACTTCTTTCATCCTCATCCATTCTTTGTTGTCTACTTTTACATACATAAATGTGGAGGGCAAGGGATAGGATGAATCCTAATGATCCCATCAGTCGGCACGTTTATTCACTATGACAGGACCAAGAGGAGTGATGATGGACAAAACACAGTAAGCCAAAGCAGATGTCAGCATTTATCAATGTGGAAGGGTATGATCTAGGAAAGACGAACCTGGTTGCTTTGTCTTTTCTATACTTCCCAAAATTCTATAAATCTAAATAGGATACTATGCACCTTTATGTAAACCGAGGAAGCACTGAGAAGACATAATGTAATGTACCCCATTAACCAGCGCTGTATCTAGGCCTAGGCCGACAAGGCCCAGGCCTAGGGCGGCACTTTGCGGGGGGGCGGCAAAAAAGCCGCCCCCCCCTGCACGAACTCCCCCCCAACCCGTCCTCCCGGAACCCGCCGGGTACCGGCAATGTTCTGCATCCTTCCCGCGGCCGCCCTCTGCCGCACACAAGCAGTGACAGACAGTCCCAGGCGGCCGGCGGCTTGAATAAGTAAACACACTTCCGGCTTGTTTCGCTGCAGTCTGAAGCTGCTGAAGGGGCGGCGTCGCGGCGATGTACTTTGCCAGAGGGGAGGGAGGGGAGGGACAGTGTCACGGTCCCCATAGATGCTTCTCCTAATTTAGGTGGTGGGGCGGAGCCTAATTCTCCGCCCACCCTCCTCCGCGCGGCCGCCATCCCTGCACATCCATTCCCGAGAGGACGAGGAGAGACCGAGAGAGACAGCACTACTTTGCAGGGGATAGAGTCTGAGACTGAGTGAGAGCAGTCTCAGAGCACGGAGCAGAGGAGAACCCGGGAACCCCCAGGCCAGGACAGCAGGAGCAGCGAGCAGGTACTGTGCTGCAGCCTGCAGCTGTTCACTGACTGCAGTACATTTTAATAGAATGTAAACTGTTTAATGACGTTGCATTGTGATTTCATCAAGTGTTTCATGCATGCTGAAATCAATGAAAAATCATTAAACAGTTTACATTCTGTTAAGGTTCATGTACTGTTAAAAAAATAAAAAAAAAATATTAAATCTGAAAAAAAAAAATGTACTGCAAAATATGCTCTAATTACTACGCTGCCTGTATCTTGGCCTAGGCCGACAAGGCCCAGGCCAGGCCTATGGATGTTCTAGGGATTTTTTGCAGCCCCCCCACACAAAAAAGCCCCCACCCTGTCCCTCCCTGACCTGTCCCATGCAGCCTCCCACCGCCACAGGCTCCACATTACTCAGAATAACTGGATCTGATAAGATGCATAAATATGAGATCATTAAAATCACATAAAATCACATCCATAAAGTCCATTAATAAAGTGCATAGAGCATTTCAAGGTGCATTCATGAGGAGTCCAAAGTGCAATCATGCAGGATCAATGGTGTGAATTATAGGACCACCCTTGCATGCCACCACCTGGCTGTCGCGGCACTGAAGGTGGTGGCATGCAAGGGTGGTCCTATAATTCACACCATTGATCCTGCATGATTGCACTTTGGACTTCTCATGAATGCACCTTGAAATGCTCTATGCACTTTATTAATGGACTTTATTGATGTGATTTTATTTATTTATCTCATATTTATGCATCTTATCAGATCCAGTTATTTTGAGTTATCACATTGTATTGGCACTTGGCAGTGTGTTATAGTGGGACGTCATCACGGTCACCATCCCTGCGCTACTGAAATTCCAGTTAAAGAGCCAGTTCTTTTTTGGTAAATTTTATTTTACATGCTGTGAAATTATTAGGCCCCTTTCACACTATCCATCCGTCGGACGGATTCCGTTTTTCTCAGCGGGGGATCGAGCCGCTGATCCCCTGCTGAGCAGCAGGAGGACAGCTGTGTCTCCGCGCTGTGTGCGGAGACACAGCTGTCAGTTCCCCATGCATCTCTATGGGGGAAATCGGATGGGAATGGACCGCCTGTCCGTTCTCATCCGATCCCATCCGATCCGCTGGATGGATGGAAAATAGGGTACAAATACAAAACAATAAAATATACAAGTAGGCACTTGGTACCCACTTTTAATGTACAGAGAGGAAGAGGTTGGGCCTAAACAGGAAGGGGCGTGGTTTGCAGATGACAGGGCGGGTCTTAAACAGGAAGGGGTGTGGCCTTGACAGGAAGGGGTGGATCATATTTAAATTAGGGGGTGCACGAGATTAGTCAGGCCTAGGGCAGCACAAAACCTAAATACACCACTGCCATTAACAAACCATTAGTGTAAGTTATTCTGCTTTGGAAAGCATAATCCAAGAGACGTTATCATTGTTCTTTCCAACTCCTTAAAAATTAAACATGCTAGAAGCATATTTAGCTTGATCCAAATATAATATTCATGTGAAGAACGATGAGGTTCACTAGCCCAAAGTAACCAATCAAATATCACATTTTAACAGTTCAATCTGGCCAGGCTAATGAAAGCTGATTCCTGATTGGCTATTATGTGACAAGTTAACGTACACCGCTACTCTTCATACTAGAGTGCAACAAAAGGTCGAATTAATTTTTTAGGATAGAGTGGAGAGGGATTAGAACGCTTGTCAGGTTCTATTGCTTTCTGTGTCCTCTTTAGGCCTCTTGCACACTGCAGCTTAACCACTTTACCACCGGAGGATTTTGCTGTCTTACATCCAGGCCACTTTTTGGGATTCGGCACTGTGCGACTTTAACTGACAATTGCGCGGTCGTGCGATGCCGTACCCAAACGAAAGTTACGTCCTTTTTTTCCCCACAAACAGAGCTTTCTTTTGGTGGTATTTGATCACCTGTGCGATTTTTCCTTTTTGCGCTATAAACAAAAAAATAGCGTAAATTTTGAAAAAATAACAATATTTTTCACATTTTTTTATATGAAATTCCCCCCCAAAAAAATGTAAAAATCAAATTTTTTTTACATTTTTGGCCAATTTGTTTTCTGCTACATATGTTTGGTAAAAAAAATCACAATAAGCGTATTTTGATTGGTTTGCGCAAAAGTTATTGCGTTTACTAACTAAGGGAAAGATTTCTGTAATTTTTGGTGTTTTTTTTTTAACGAGTAATGGCGACGATCTGCGATTTTTTTTTCGGGACTGCGACATTGCGGCGGACAGATCGGACCCTTGACTGACATTTTTGACACTTTTGGGGGTACCAGTGACGTTACTACAGTAATCAGTGCTATAAATATGCACTGTTACTGTAAAAATGACACTGGGAGGGAAGGGGTTAATTTTATTGGAGAGGGAGGGGTTAATGTATGCCTGGTGCTTACTAACGTGTGTGGGGGGAGGGGACTGAGTGACACAGGGACAGATCGCATGTTCAGCTATGCTGAACCCTGCAATCTGTCACTGTCTGTCACTTAGGAGATCCGCCAGCTTTGTTTACACAAGCGGGCGGATCTCCACACTCGATTCCCCGACGATCGGGGAAGAGCAGCGGCGATCGCCACTGCTCCTCCCCTGGCCCGACTCCCGCTGTGACTAAATACAGCGGGAGCGAGCCTCCGGCGGCGCGCAAGTGCCGCCCATAAGGGGAGGAGTCCAGCGACGTAGGTCGGGAACGAGCCACTGTGCCGCAGTAGAGGCACAGTGACTGGTTGTAAAGTGGTTAAAAAACTCAGTACAGCTTTTTTTTCTGAGCTAAAATACAGCCCATTCATTGTAATGTGCCTATGCACACCATCGCGTAAATGGGCGCCGTGCAGATAAAAAATCTGCATTTTTATACAGTAATTTTCGCCTAATGCGCGCAAATGAGTGCAAATACGCACAATTGCGAACAAATGAACACATGCGAACATACTGTTGATCTGAAAAATGCTAATTTGCATATTTTACAAGAATGCGAGAATACATTTGCGAAAAAAGACATGAATTTGCACGAAGAAATGCAAATTTGCACAAACGCATATGCACGAAAATGTACACGGATGCGCAAATTTCAATAAGACAAATATGAAATTTACGGCTGAAAAAGGAGATGCTCAAACAGAAGTATGGTGTGTAAGAGGCCTTAAGGAGATTCACCATCTTTATTGATCCTGTTTACCACTTCCATTGAAAGTGAAAGTAAAAGAAAACCCCAAATTTTGGGTTGTCCCCAGAACGGTAATAGAGGGGAAATCTTCCACTGGGGACACTAGTGCTGGTGACCTGGGGGTCCCCAAGGAATTCCCTTAATTTGTAGGGATTTCCTCCCACTTCCTGTTCGGCTATGGGACAGGAAGTGAAGAATAATCTCATCAATGGGGCACAGATGGTGAAAAAAAATCTGACAGGGGTTATAACCCTCCCTTGTTCTATCAAAAATGTTTGCCTTAAGTTCTACTTTCAATACAACTCTTAGGTTGGCCATACACCAGCAGAATTAGAACTATGGCATGGAAATTTTGAAAAGTCTGAATCTTTGACCTTGCCATCGAGTCAACTAATTTCATTCAAAAGTCTTTACTATTGCACCCAGACCTGCTATTTTAATGAAATTCCAAGATGTATTAAACAAGTTTCTTTTGTGCCCAGAACATGCGCGTTACAATATGTATAAATTCTGAATCAAAAACAAAAACCACATTCTGTGTTAGAAATTCAAATGTTTTTTTTTCCTATGGTTTGATACTTGTTTCGTCCAGACGAGCACAGAAAGGCTATACTCACCGATCCTTCAATCCCGCGGAAAAAAAACACTCCCCCATGTCCAGAGTTGGACTCTTCCTGCCGTCCAGAGCCAGTCTATGGGCGTGATGACGTCAGGAACAGTCCACCGGACAAGACCAGAAGACTTTGGTCTTGCACTTGGAGGGTCGGCAGATTAGGTAAGTATATCTCCGCTCTACTCACTCCTAGACAAAAGTGAGAAGTTAACCCATACAGTGCAGGCACGGCCCCACTGCATGGGAAAAAAATTCTTCTTTAGGCTTGGTTCACACTGCTGCATTGTGAATTGCATCCATTTTTGAGTGCAATTGCGTTGCAAATGCACAGTGCGATTTTTCAATGTCAAGTACGAATTTGATGCGAATTTAAGTCTATGGAGCTGAATTTGCACCACAACGGCTTCACTGAAAACAATGGTTTTTCAGATGTCATGCGAATCTTTGCATTTGAAACGGATAAAAAACGCATCAGAATTCGCATCAGTGTGAACCGGGCCTTAAAGAAACATTTTTCCTTCTGCTGCTTTCAATGTTCTCATTACTATGGTTGACGATAGTCCATTTGATGCCACTAATCTTTACAAAATCAAAAGAATGTTCTGAAAACAAACATTTTCAAACAAAATCCTACTAGCGTATGGACAGCTTTATTGACCAGCGTGTTTTTTTTTCCACTGATGTGTCTAGATCAGTGGTTCTCAACTCCGGTCCTCGGGACCCACCAACAGGCCAGGTTTGCAAGATAACTAAATTACATCACAGGTGATCTCATTTGCTGCTCAGTGATTGCAGTATTCTAGTCTGCATCTCCCCAAGGTAATACTTAAAATCTGGCCTGTTAGTGGGTCCCGAGGACCGGAATGGACTACCATTGGTCTAGATTGATGCAAACATGCAGCAGAATGAGAATCTTTTAGTAACAACTGCTGCGACCTCTGGCACACTTTCCATGCTATGTTGTGAGCATTAGGCTATGTGTTTGTAGGGACTGAGCACACCATAGAAAAATAAAGAGCTATATTCGAGAAACCGTACACCAGCAAGGTAAGTATTTGTCACTGGAAGAACAGGATCGGAAGCTATACAAAAAAGGAAAAAGGCCAGTGCTATGGACATCGGCTAAAACATTGTTTATTTTAGCATATGAACAACAGTCAAATAAAAATCCAACGCGTTTCGGCCATCAGGCCTTAATCAGCCTGATGGCCGAAACGCGTTGGCTTTTTATTTGACTGTTGTTCATATGCTAAAATAAATGATGTTTTAGCCGATGTCCATAGCACCGGCCTTTCTCCTTTTTTGCATGGATTACATGGAAGTTTACAGAGACCTCACAGGCTGGGTGCTGTGTGTTTGAGGCTCGCCAGACATTGCATAGGAGGTAGTAGCTCGGACGCACCTGTTTCAGGATCTGAAGCTGCCCTGAGCATTTGTAATGCGATTGCTGAGATACACAGCTGTGATAGAAGTCTGATAATTCTCCTGGATCTCAGTGCCCAGCGTAGCCTGTCACATCGGCTAACGTTGTCACTTTAGCACTTTCTGCTTCAATGACTTTACTTTTCATAGTGCACAGATGACAGCATGATTTATATCACTGCAAACAGGAAAACTGAGCCTCAGTGACAACCGGTATACTACTGAACAAACAACAACTATGTTACATTGCATTGGCGCTTTACACCAAGCCCCACTGGCTCCTTTCGCCTACTATTACCCATCTGCAGACGCTTCACATGTACAACCATGGGATGTTGGGAGACTTTTTTATTTTTTTCATCATTATTATTATACAACAAAAAAATCATGTTTGTATTTTTGGCAGTCATGGCTACATTTATGCAGCAAATCTAAATTCAAAATAATGATCATAATGATAATAATGAAAAAAAATGTACTGGTTTAACATTTAATTATTAGGCTCCGTTCACATCTTGGCATCCCAAAAAAATAGAAGTTCTTGTGCTTCTTTTGGGCGACAGGCGTCCCGCGTTTCAACCGGGATTTGTCGGGCGACAGTCGTGGCAAAATCACGCCGCGTTTGGGGTGCTATTGGAAGTGACAGGGATCGCAAGGGCGTCCCGCAATTTGCCGTTATTTGGGATCGCGGGTAGAATGGCGGCGATTCTCCCCCAATCCGGGACGCCAAGATGTGAACGGAGCCTTAATGCTAACTAACCTAAAAAATGGTTTCTACTAAGCAAAAATCCCAGTTTACACTTAACAGGGGCGAATACCTTAACCACTTCAGCCCCGGAAGGTTCACACCCCTTCATGACCAGGCCATTTTTTGCAATACGGCACTGCGTTATTTTAACTGACAATTGCATGGTCGTGCGACGCTGTACCTAAATAAAATTGATGTCTTTATTTCCCCACAAATAGAGTGTTCTTTTCTCTGAGAAAAAATCCCTGGACAGGGGTCATAGTTGTGCTAAGGCCAGAGAAGCTGAACAAGGGTCTAATTCACATTAGTTACTCACTGAACATCCTTTGTAACAATATACTATGTTTTGCAAAAGTCATTTACTCTGGTCACTGCACCAATGTACTCCAGAATGCATGGTAATATATAGGAAAGTAATGCATTAGAACACGTGTGTCAAACACAAGGCCCGTGGGCCGAATCTGGCCCACCAGGCCATTTCATGTGGCCCTCGCACCTCTCTGGCAGCTGCAACACCACCCTCGTCTATGCCCCCACCCTGTCTCAGCAGTCGGCAGCAGGGAGGATGACAGAACCCCTCCAACAGATCCTGCGCCTCTCTGCGCCCCCTTGTCTCTGCCTCTCCTGGTCTCCGCATTCAGAAGACTCCGGCAGCTGACTCCAGACCTCCTCTCATCCTTCTCCAGACCCTGCACTTTTTGTTTCCCATCTCCGCCAACAGCTTCTTCCTGGCAGCAGCACATGGTAAGGTGGGTACACTGTGGTGTAACGGAGGGTGGGGGACTCTTGACTTCTGATGGTTGGGGGGGCTTTTGACATCTGATGTAATGAAAGGGGGGGGGTTGGTGTGCTCTGGATATCTAGTCTTACAGATACAACTTTTGAGGGCAACCACAATGCTGATGCGGCCCGCAATAAAGTTGAGTTTGACACCCATGCATTAGAACAAGGCTTTACCCACCAATGCTTTCTTCCATTGCAGTCGGTGATTCCTAAGAAAAAGTTTCAGTTTTCCTCACATTCAGAATATTGTACTGTGGAGCAGAGTATCATACTGAATAAATTGATTTAACAAAATGATTACTGTCAGCAGCACTTTGAGTGACTTAACTACCTCGCACTTCAAAGTAGCAGACTTCAAAATAATGGATTCCCTCTATTAAATGTAATTTTTCTTCCATATGTTGTTCCATTAATATCACTTATAGTGAACAAATCCGCTCTTTCTGTTTTCTTTGAAACTTAAAAGAAAGAGAACCTTTTGCTCACACGTAACAAGAACCTACATGTGCAGCCCATTAATTAACTTCTACAAAAGGTGGAATAAAAAAAATCTTGGCCCCCCAATTGCTTCTGTAGCATTGTCCCCGTAGGGTTTGCTGTATGATGACTTGTTGGGCATCCTCTGATTACCAGCAGACAGTCACTTAGGGTACAGTTCACACATTCATCCTCACTCCCAATGGCTCGTTGCTCAATAAACAGTCCAGGGGTTTTGGTTTTTATTATTTATTTTGGAACTTGGATGGGAGAAGGAATTAGTGGGATACTCCAACTAGAACTATGTACATTGGACAAGGACAACCCTCACTTGGCCTCACCAGGTTACTTGTGGAAGCAGTCACACTCAGAGATGTATAGTAACTAAGTAGAACTACTTCATTACTGTACTTAAGTACCGAAATGCGGTATCTGTACTTTCCTAGAGTAGAATTTTTTTCTCCTACTTCCACTTTTACTTCACTACATTTTTTCGATGATTTCAATACTTCTACTCCAATATTTTTTTTTTGAGCTGCATAATTACTCGTTACTATTATAAAAATTACCACTGCCAGAACAGTAGATGGCAGGTTTCATGAAGCTCAAAACATGTGTATTATCAGCGCATACGAAAATAAATGCTACTGTATGTATAAATAAAAGCTGCATTTGAAATAATAAAAAACAATATGATGTTCAAACTTTTGACTTCTTTCTTTAATAACTACATAACACAGTACTTGTACTTTTACTTTCAGTACTTGAGTAGCAATTTTTTTTTCAAAACTACTGGTACTGTTACTTTCAGTACTTGAGTAGCAAAATTAAAAAATAAACTACTTGCAATACTTAAAGCGGAGTTCCACCCTGGATTTTTTTTTTTTTTTTTTTAATACCCCCGGGACAGTCAGGGCTAGTGCATTCCACAATGGCTAGCCTCTGATCTGTCCCGGGTTGCACTTACCTGTTAGGACAAATACTTACCTTGCAAACGTCTTGTCCAGCGCTGCCATCTCAGATGTGGGCAGCTTGAAGCCAGCGAGATCCCCTTCGGCGTCTTCTTCCGCCTTCTTTGGTCCCACGATGCTCTGCGCCGGCCCCGACGTCACTTCCGGGTCGCGCGCGTCATCCCTCTACAGCTTCTGGGCATGCCCAGAAGCTGTTTAGAAGGGGATGACGCGCGCGACCCGGAACTGACGTCGGGGCCGGTGCAGGCGCAATGATTCCTGGGAGCTATGACGTTCAGTTCCCAGGAATCATTGCAGAGCCAGGAAGTGACGACGGGCCGCGGCCGAGGAAGGAGGAAGAAGGAAGTAAGGTAAGTATTTTTTCTTCGCTACGAGGTAAGTAAAAAAAAAAAAAAAATGCGATTATCCATTTCTTTTTCAGGTGACCCGGAGCGAGAAGATGGAGGTAAGTATAAAAATAGGGTGGAACTCCACTTTAAGTACAAAAAATGTTAAATACTTTAGTACTTCTACTCAAGTCACTTTTTGATCAAGCACTTGTACTTTTACTCAAGTATGAGTTTCGAGTACTTTATACAACTCTGGTCACACTGCTTTAACCATACTGGTACATGTACGGAAAGGGTTAAGTCTCCTTGCTCTTTCTCTAGCAATAGACTTGGTGCCCTCAGTAACTGCGCGGTATTCGGAACCCCCGAACATCAGTGCAAATTGATTTCATTTCTACAGCTATGCTGCTGTAAATAATTATTACTTGTATCTCATTTTTAAAGGAGCAACTCCAACCCAATAGGTCAATGTACCTTTGAAACATATTTACAGAACCTTTTCAATAACCAAAATATTTTTAAACAAATGCAAATGTGATTCCCCCACCCATGCAGAGCTATTTGACTACATAGCAAAAAAGAAAATGACAGCTATTTTTCAGCATCCGCAGTTCTGCAAACTCTGTGTCACTGCCCCGCCCCCTCTGGTGTTTCCTAGCCTGAGCTCTCCAGTATGTGTCCCTGAGGACCACCCTTTATCAGTCCACTCCTATTGCAAAACTACCTTCAACTTTCAGCTGGGTGTGATAACACAATATACACATATTTCATATTTCACAAGCTAAATTAAAAAAATAATTTAGCATCTGAAGGAATAAATAAATTAAAGAAATCATCATTCTATATTCTTCTTTAATATGAGTATTACATAGCAGCAGGAGCATACCCTGTTAAATTAAAACTTTATTTGTATCCTATATAATCAACATGTAAATATTTAAAACAATAATCTTTTGTGCAAGCTGTCTACACCCAGGGGGATCTATTTATAAATGATTATATTATGTTTATTTCCTATGAACATCTGCTCCATCTAGTGGCCATAATGCAATATTTTCCTGACTGAGATATTTCAGTAAAATACCTCATTATCACCACTAGATAGAGCTGACGATCAGAGGAAACAAATGTATTAGACACATTACGGGGATTATTTACGATCGCTGTGCAGATGTTTCAGCAAATATTTTTATAACTAGACCTCCATAAGTTTCATTAACCATGAGGAAATGCCTAAAGTGCAAACATGCATATAAAATCTCTAATATATAATTATATAATTTATTAAATCTGTAATAAATTATTTGTATTTTGTACTCTGACACGATAGATTAAAGCTTTCATTAGAACACTAATTTAAATATTTATTCTCTATATTCTCACAATGACATCTCTAATTTCATATAAGACATATTATATTCTGTGCTAAAAACACCCTAGTATCTAGCAAATCAGCATAATAAATATATATTGGTGAAAAACTATTGTCTCTATTTATACAGGGTAAATATATTTTTCTCAAGTCATTAAATATTGCTTCCAATTTTTTGGGTGGCTACGTAGATCAACCAATGACAGTGATAGTTACATATCTATAATTCTGCAGAAGTTTAGCGCAATACTGCACCATATTTTTTCAGACCACCTGAGATTGCTGCAACTATGAAGCTCTGTCCATATGATGTAACATCTTTGGCATATGACATCACATCATAGTATATGATATAAAACACACAAAGCACATCCATCAGATAAGGGAGGAGACAACAGGCCTTTAAAAAAAATACAGACCATGAGGCTAATGGTAGCATGTGGCTACCAGGTCACAGCTTGTACTTAGTATGCCAAGAATGATGGGCCTTGTTTTGGTAGTGGCTTTCTTGGCCACTATCACAGTAAGATAGACACCTATCAGATAGACAACTGAGGAGGCTGTAGGCCTTTAAAAAACACAGACCAGGAAGCTAATAGTAGCATGTGGCTACCAAGTCACAGCCTGTACTTAGTATGCCAAGAATGATGGGCCTTGTTTTGGTAATGGTTATCTTGGCTACTATCACTGTAAGATAGGCACCCATCAAATAGGCAAGGGAGGAGGCTGCGGGCTCTTAACAAATACAGACCAGGAGGCTAATGGTAGGATGAGGCTACCAAGGCACAGCCTGTACCTAGGATACAGAGAATGATGAGCCTTGTTTTGGTAGTGATTATCTTGGCTACTATTATTGTAAGAAAGGCACCCATCAGATAGGCAAGAGAGGGGGCAGGAAGCCTTTAAAAAATACAGACCAGGAGGCTAATGGTAGGATGAGGCTCCCAAGACACAGCTCGTACTTAGGAGGCAGCGAACGATGGGCCTTTTTTTTAGCAGTGGTCATCTTGGCCACTATCAATGTAAGGTAGGTACCCATCATATAGGCAAGGAAGGAGGCAGCAAGCCTTTAAAAAATACAGACCAGGAGGCTAATGGTAGGATGAGGCTCCTAAGTTACAGCCCATATTTAGAAGGCAGAGAATTATGGGCCTTTTTCTAGTAGTGGTTATCTTGGCCACTATCACTGTAAGATAGGTACCCATCATATAGGCAAGAGAGGAGGCATAAGGCCTTTAAAAAATACAGACCAGAAGGCTAATGGTAGGATAAGACTCCCAAGTCACCGCCTGTATCTATGAGTCAGAGAACTTTTGGGCCCTGTTCTGGTAGTAGTTATCTTGGCTACTATTACTGTAAGGCTAAAGAACTACAAACTGGAGGTATCAATGGAACCCACAGGTACCTCCTCGTATCATATTTGACTATGATATGAGATCCTTTTTTAAATTAAACTGTAAAAAGTCATCTTTTCAATACATTTAAGCTTTTTAGAGAGTTCAACTCTAGATAATGAAAACAATACTACATAAAATTTACATGAGCACCTGGGTTTCAAATAAAGGTAAGCATCAGTGATGACTAGGCTTTGAGGTCTCACAGTCAAGTAGTCACACCCTAGCCCAGTGCATGAACATCATGGGAAATGTCGTTCCAAAACATCTAGGGTGCCAAGGTTCGCCATCACTGCCCTAGCCAGTTGGCCTGATCACTGGAGATCCTTTCAACCTGGCCTCTATGGCCTAACCATGGATCTAGGATTAACCAATCAATCCATACCCTTCACAGCCTTACCAAACCTAGAAATGTGCATGAAAAGCAGCAACACAATTGCAGCTCTTATAATATAGTAGATAAACAAAAAGAAAACATAAAACAATGTCTATTGGAACCTTCAAATTTTTGGAAACTTCCAAAAGTTTTCAACAATTTTCTCCATCTCGCTTGCTAAAGGTATTTTAAAAACGTATAAGCAAACCAAGTTTCATTAGTCGTAAATTCTTGGGTTATGCTAACACAGGAAGTACAGGGATAAAAATAGCTTAGCCTAATTCAAGCATTCATCAAATATGGATTATTAAAACACCACGAGGAGCTGACAGTTAATAGTCTTTGAAATACAAATAATGTTTTTTCCCTTGTCAAGCGATGTTACATGTTTCACAAATACTTAGGCCTAGATGACAGGCATATCTGGAGCTCGACATCCTGACAATCTCTTAGGAAAAAAAATAACATTAACGGAGACCTGTCATGACAATACCATAGCGATGCTGACTTCTGATTCTACAAATGCTATTTGACTGGCAGTCATCCTGGCCCTCTGGCTTCAATTCTTGCTGACTAAGGCAGGCCACACACGGTGTTCATTTCTGTCCTGCAACCACGGTTTCGCAAGAAAGAAATTTGCACTTTTCCACTAGTGATTAACCAATATTGTTTTTTTATTGCCGATACCGATATTTTGGTCATCGCATATCGGTATCCTCTGCGCTTAAAAGCATTCAAAATGCCAAGTTTGGCTGTTTTGAATGCTGTAATTTTTTTGAATTTGGCGCCGAGTACCCAGAAGTGATGTCATGACATCACTTCCGGGTTCTTACACGGAGACCCGATTAGAGCCGAATGCGGCTTTGATCGGGTCTTCTCTTCGGCAGCTCTGCAGGATGGTTGCCCGGGTCGGGTTGCCGGGAGACCTGGGCGAGCCGCGGAAGGCGGCAGGAGGGGGGGGGGGCGTCCTCTTCCACTCCAGCCGAGCGGCTTTCTCAGCCGCATCGGTTGTCATTACAAGAAAGCCGACCGTCAGCTATGGACACCGCTACCGGCGTGATGCCTCTAGCTGCAGGCATCACCCCGGTACAAGCACTTTCCCGAAATATCGGCAATATCGGTAACTTCCGGGGGCCGATTCCGATATATCTGGGAAAGTGCAGTTCGGCCCTCGATATATTGTCTTTGCCAATAATCGGTCGATCTCTAGTTTCCACCATCAACACAGACAATGCTGACAGGGGAATCAGCAATTGTCTTCTCCCAACAGGAGGGCGGGGGAAGCCGTTCCCACCAGGAGAAGGCAGTGATTATCGCTAGCGGCTATAGCAGCCACTAGCGATAATCGCAAGAGAATCAAGCAGACTGGTTCAACTTGGTACATTCAGCCTTGCCCATTAATGGTTTGAATCCTGCGGAACTGACCGAGATTCGAACCGTGTATGGCTGGCCTTAGTTGCACTAAGTATGCTGATAAGAACCACTGATTTTTGCATACTTGCTCCAGGTCAGGGACTCAGAAAGCACTAAAGCTTAACATAACAGCCAGGCAGCTAGCATTTTCAGCAATAGTCACCCATATGTCTCCCGTGATGGGTTTTCTTTATACTGTAGCATAGTTGCTGTACAGGATCTCCAGGCTTCAGAATACCAACAGCCTGTAAAAGAGAAATCAGAAGCCTGCAGCAATATAGCGACAAGTCCGTGAATGCCTAATTAGTCAAAGAGCTTTTAGGCTTGTTGCAACTTGTACAGTAACATTGTAGACAAAGAATTATAACATTTAAATAAAGCGCAGTAATCCAGACTATCCAGTTATAGTTCACTTTTCAGTAGTTTACATTAATTCGATTTGTAATTGATTCGTATGCAGTTACAGTATAATTGAGTACTACTGAGGACTATTATAGTACTATTGAGTACTATAACACTAATTAAGTATTAGTGGATCCAAACCAAGGACAAATGGTATATATATATATATCACCTTACAAGTCCTTAGATGCAGTGTCTGCATTCGTTTCCCTTTTTGTCTTTTGTTACTTTACTTTACCTGGTGATCCTGCCAATAACACTTCTGTCCCAGGATGACAATGCTCACTAACTTTACTGTATCTATGGAGAACCATCATTGTCCCCCAGGACAGGAAGAGTATTAGGACTACAGAACACCTGTCCATCTTCTCATCTCAATAACATAAGGAAAGGTGTAGTTTACACTGCTTGAGATTACAGTGCAGAGGAGGCAGAGTGCATAGTTCACTGGATTTATGACAGGATCAGCAAGTATTTTTTTGCAAATAAAGAACAGATTTATGAAAAAAAATGTCAGCTTAATTTTTAACAGTCTAAAGCTGTGATCGCCAAACTATAGCCCAGGGACCAGATGTGGACCTTTACTTATGTCTATCTGGCCCTTGGGGCACTATTCCATCCACAACTGACACCAATGATGGGGCACCATTCCTCCCACTGACACCAGTGGTGGATCCCTATTGCTCCCATTGACAGGGTACAATTCCTCTCAATGATATCAACAATTGGGCACTATTATTCCCACTGATACCAACAATAGGGCACTATTCCTGCCACTGATACCAACAATAGGGCACTATTCCTGCCACTGGCATCTACAATAGGGCACTATTCCTGCCACTGGCATCTACAATAGGGAACTATTCCTGCCACTGATACCAACAATAGGGCACTATTCCTGCCACTGATACCAACAATAGGGCACTATTCCTCCCACTGACACCAACAATAGCGCACTATTCCTGCCACTGATACCAACAATAGGGCACTATTCCTGCCACTGACACAAACAATAGCGCACTATTCCTGCCACTGATACCAACAATAGGGCACTATTCCTGCCACTGGCATCTACAATAGGGCACTATTCCTGCCACTGGCATCTACAATAGGGAACTATTCCTGCCACTGATACCAACAACAGGGCAATATTCCTGCCACTGATACCAACAATAGGGCACTATTCCTCCCACTGACAACGACAATAGCGCACTATTCCTGCCACTGACACCAACAATGGGGCACTATTCCTCCCACTGACACCGACAATAGCGCACTATTCCTGCCACTGATACCAACAATAGGGCACTATTCCTGCCACTGACACAAACAATAGCGCACTATTCCTGCCACTGATACCAACAATAGGGCACTATTCCTGCCACTGGCATCTACAATAGGGCACTATTCCTGCCACTGACACCAATAATAGGGCACTATTCCTGCCACTGATACCAACAATGTAGCACTATTCCTCCCACTAAAACCAATGATGGGGCATTATTTAGTCCTACGGATGCTGGGGCATTTTCAACTTCCACTGGCCACAGTCTGGCCCCCCTAAAGTCTGAAGGACAGTGAACTGGCCCTTTGTCTATAAAGTTTAGAAACCCCTGGTCGAAGACCTCATTACTTGCAGTTGAGGGTGGTCAAAAGTGCAGTTGTACAGATGCCATGGCTATGATGCTTTGCACTGTGGTGCGGTAAAAATTGTTCTTTGCGGTCTCGTTCCGTGAGGAAGGACTGAATGGGGGGCCCCCTGCAACCTTGTACAATGCACACTGTTGTGGCAGGCTGGTCCAGGGTTTAAGGGGTTTAAACAGGTGGTTGTGGCATTCTATCATGTTCTCACCACTGGTCAAATGCCCTCTAAAGAGTGATCCAATGTGGATTGCTCTTCAGGAGGCAATACTAGTGCCAAAGAAGCCTGATCAGAGAAGTTTAGGATAAGGAAAACTGAATGTTAAGTGGTTACTATTGACTATTACATTTTGTTCTTTACTCTTCGAATCCTGCTAACTTTCAAGCTTGCTTGGAACAAAAATGACCTAACCATTGGAATCCCAGACACGTGGGGTACAAAATGTTTAAAAAAATCTGAATCAACATTTCATTTCCCAGAGAATAAATATATTATGAAGACATTCCATTCCATGCATTATCTTTCTAAAGAAAAAAAAGGAGAGAAAAGCAGCTAATCAATAAAACCGCAAAATAATTCCTTCAACAATAAAACGTAAACACAACTGTTTCTTTTAAGCCACAAAAGAAAAAAAGAAAAAAAAAAAAGCAACCAAGGTAAACCAAAAAAAAATAGAAAAATAAAAATAAACCCCTGCACCATATCAATGTCACACTGTCAGTTTCATACTCACACCTGTGTTACCAATCAATATCTACAAGCGACATTTGTAAATCAACTACGCTTTGGTAATCAAAGGATGACCTTCCCAAGCCCAGAAGAGGCTTAGCTCCTGGGAAACGTATTTAAAAAAAGCCACAAACAGCTAAACAACTAAGCAACAGAATGGAATACTTAAGAATGAGAACTCACTGCCCTGTTGCATCTTAATTAGCTTTGCCCAGAGCATAAAAAACACCAACAACAAGGCCTGGATCATAAGCGGTTAAGATGTTTTAATGGATTGACCTTGGGGAGGACGATTCACAGCAGTGGTTTTTTCTTTACTTTTCTAAAGTGATTTGCAGTGCGCTTTTACTGTATTTTTAAACCTCCACCAGTAACTTTGGCCTGGCTGTCTGAGAGGTCTCATAGAGGTCTGAAAGGTCTCACAGAAATCTGAAAAGTCTCATAGACGTCAGAGAGATCTCGTATAGATCATAGAGGTCTCATAGTAATCTAAGAAGTCTAATAGAGGTTTCAGAGGATTCATATGGCACTTTTCCACTGCAAGTACCGGCTCGGCTCTACTCGGCCCTGCTCGGCCCGGTTTGCTTTTCCACTGCTAGTACCGCATGGTATGGTGTTGGAACGGTTCGGTACGGTATGGTTTGCTTTTCCACTAAAGTAGTACTAAAGTTAAGTGGGTGGGATAACAACGATTCTCTGACCAATCAGTGGCTAGTAGTGACTGCATGCAAAGGATTGTGGGATATGGTACCGGGTATGGTACCTCTTGGAACCACAATCAAGGTGGTACTGTTTTTGAGAGCCGTACCGTTCGGTTCCATGCAGTGGAAAAGCGCCACCGTACCGTACCGTACCGAACCGTTCCTACACCTTACCATGCGGTACCAGCAGTGGAAAAGAACAAAAGCGAGCCGAACCGTTCGGTTCCATGCAGTGGAAAAGCACCAATAAAAGAGGTCTGAGAGATCCAAAAGATCCCATAGAGGTCTGAGAGGTCTCATAAAGGTCTGAGACATCTCACAAATGTCTGAGATGTTCCACATATGTCTGAGAAGTCTCATAAAGATCTAAGAGTTCTCATAGAGGGTGAAGAGGTCCCATATTAGTCTAAGAAGTCTCATAGAGGTCTGAGAGGATTCATAGAGGTCTGAGAGGTTTCATAGAGATCTAAGAGGTCTCACAGAGATGTGAGAGGTCTTAAAAAATCCAAGAAGTCCCATAGACATCTGAGAGATCTCAAAGAGGTCAAAGCGTTCTCATAGTAGTCTAAGAAGTCTCATAAAGGCCTGGGAGGATTGAGGTCTGAGAGGTCTCACATAAATCTGAGAAGTCTCATAGAAGTTTGAAAGATCTCAAAGAATAGCGGATCATAGAAAGAAGCAAGAAAGGGGAATATTATTAACAGATTGAACTCTCTCACCCCCTGGCTGTCTGAGAAATTGCTCACAGTCAAAGAGGTATCATAGTAGTCTCAGAATTCTCATAGAGGTCTGAGAGGATTCATAGAGGTCTGAGAGGTCTCATAGGGATCCAAGAGGTCTTATAGTGGTTTGAGACGTCTCCTAGAGGTCTGAGATGTCTCACAGATGTCTGAGGTGTCTCAAAGGGATCTAAGAGTCCTCATAGAGATCTAAGAGTCGTCATAGAGATCTAAGAGTCGTCATAGAAGTCAGAGAGATCTAATTGTGCTCTATAAGTCCCACACAACAAGAAGGGGCAGAAGGAGGACGGGAAAAGAAAGTACATAGCAAGGCCCTCTAGAATAGCGGATTATAGAAAGAGGCAAGAAGGGTAAATAGTTTTAACAGATCGGACTCTCTCACCCCTCCACAAAATTTCAGCAGCTGGAAGGAATTCTAATGAAATTAATTAAAAAGAAGGCCATCTTGGAACAAAGAGATGTTATATACTTCTTGTTAGCCCAACAGCACTAAAGATTTTCCTGTGTTCCAGAATGTCTGCATTTGAAGGACTTCTTAAGATGGGAGGATGGTGAGGAGCAATTTGAATGACAGTCCAAAAGCAAATATTATGTCATCATAAGCATTGATCAATGGCATCATTATTCTACATCTGTGAAAATGTTATTGCTTAAGTACCATAAATTCCCAGGTTTCTATGCCAATAGAGTCTTTCAGTGACCTTGACTCACAGCAGGAGTCATCCAGAACTACTGGTTCATAAGCAACTGAAGTCACTCGTATTTACACCCTCAGAGCCATACAACAGGTGGTGTTCTTATGGACTAGGTGATAAAACATGTCACTTTGCTTTTATCCAGCAAGATGACTTAAGGAAACCTGATAGATATACAAAGGCTACAATTCTGACCTTCTAAAAAAATCAAGTTCCCTGGCTGTCTTTGGCTTCAATATTTTGAGTCACTGACCCTAAAAAAAGTCAAAGTAAGGTCTCAATTTCTGATGTGCATACTGTGACTTAGAAAATGCTGAAGCCATTGGATTACCTTGACAGTCAAGGGGAGCACAGTCTTATCAAAGTTATTTTACCGGATAGAAAATGGTATGGAAATGGTATCGGTGCAACCCTAGATGAGATTATTGAAAACTCTTCCAGGGAAATATTGTTGCTAAAGTTTCTGGGTGGCATCAGAAACCAATAGATGAGTCTAGCCATAACTAAAATATGTTTAAAGTGGATTGACCCCTGACGAGTCATTGTATGACGAAACACGTCGGGATTGGCTGACGGCTGGCGCATGCGCAGACGAGGGACGCGGCGGCCATCTTGTTGATACACTGATCATTTGTTTGATACACTGAACGCTGAAGATTCCTTTCATGTAAGCTGCTTTCTTTATTTCAATAAAATCTATTAAGAGTTACTGCACTATGAGAGGTTCTTCTGCTTATGTTTCCTGTGAGTGACAAGGCTTTGAAGGTGTTTCCAGTCCGAGATTGAAAGAGGGGATTGGATTTCATCCACCATCTGTCTACTTATGCTTACTTTGGGCGCTGTGTGACCCTTTTGGGTCTCTACTGCTGGTAAGAGTGTTTGGTGACTACACATGGTGGTGGACCCTTCTCTCCTTGCACTTTTATTGGACTGATTTGGACACTATTTTGCATGAAGAAGTTGATGCACTATCAGGATTGATTTTGCCATTATTGGGATTAGGGCCACACCGTTTTCACCATTATAAAAGAAGACTTTAGGACACGAAAAGCAGCAGAAGATAATCACTTACTCTCAGATATCTATTATCAATACACTTTTTGCTTTAAAAACCTATTACTTCTGCCAAAAACCTCCAAGAAAACGATGTTATCCTTCGATAAAACCAGAACGCTTAACAGATGCCAATATAAAACTACACCCATAATAAAAGTGTGCCTGCCAAAGATGGTAGGGATTAGGAGAGAATTTTCTGAAGAAGAGGAGTTAAAGCCAAGCTAAATCCTGCAGCTCCGGTTAGAACAGGGAATTTCCGGCCAGCCAATAAAGGAAAAGTGTGTAACATTACGTGTTTCCTAGAGCCTGTGTACGTGCAGAATCGTGTGTTGGTGTAAAAAGGGAAGCAGAAGGGCACTGGAACAGCTCAGCTGTCAGCATTGTCACTTAAGACAATGTCTGTGGCGGCAGATAACTGTGCGGCGGATGATGGCCTGCAGGGTGATGTGTATTGCTGCGGATCAGACAAGAGGAAAATAGGAACATCAGGAAGATTATTTCATGCATGCTTTACAAACCAAACACTGGCAATGTCTCCATCTCTATAACAAATGCAGTCTATTTTATAGGGGTGCACGCAGTTCAGGAATATGCAGCGAGCATAATGGTCCATCTAACCTTGCCCCTGAAGGTAATTGTACTAAAATCAGTAATGACCAGTGTCGACAGGCTTTGGTTTTCTCCAAAACTGTTTTCCTTTCTATAAAAGGAATGCAAAAGCAGCCAAATGCAGCTCCACTCCACTGGTAATGAATTATGAATGATCTCAAAAGCCTCTTACACTGATGTCAAAAGTCCACTGCGTTTGTCTATTGAAGGCCACTGACCTCAGGCTCTGAAGATGTCTTCAGAAAGAGAAGTTTTAAGGCCCATTTACATCAGAATGCATTGTGCTGCAGCGGCTGGTGTCGTGCATTGACAGCCCATTCAAAATGCATTCAATGCACAAGAATCTGGTGCAGGCCAGATGTTGCTGTGCTGAGTTGCAGCTCAAGAGCATTTGGGTGAATAGCGGCCCACCGACGCATGAAATATGGGTTACCACAATGTCCTGGTGTGAATGGGACCTAAAACATGTAGATCACACAGGCTTCCGCGTGTAAGTGCTTGCTAAAGTCAGCTGATTACTTGCCTAAGTTGGCAACTATCACTCTAATGCCTCGTTTTCACTGAGCGGTACGGTTTGGTTTGGTACGGTACCCAATTTTTCCCGTTTCCATTGTCAAAAGTTGTGAATGGTACCCTAATTCCGAACCGTACCACTTTTTTTGGACCCTTTCCCTGGGGTACCAAGCACAATCGTACCGTACCAACAGGGTGGAGCTACACTCTGAAGAAGGTTGATTGGTCTATCATCGCCTATCACCACGCCAATCAAGTGACATTGATCACTACTTTCCGGCTACACCACGCCTATCATGTAGGGCAGGGGTGTCAAACTCCCATTTCATCGCGGGCCGCATCAGCATTATGGTTGCCCTCAAAGGGCCGGTTATATGTGTAGGATTAGATGTCCAGAGTACCCCATGTCCTGGGGGGGCAAAGAGAAACCTTTCTACAGCTGCACAGGGGAGTGCAGGATCTGGCAAAGGAGTTCTGTCCTCTCTGCTGTCGACTACAGAGACAAGGTGGGGACAGAGACAAGGGGGGTGCCGCAGCTGCAGGAGAGGTGCGAGGGCCACATGAAATGGCCTGGGGGGCCGCATTCGGCCCGCGGGCATTGTGTTTGACACCTGTGATGTAGGGGGACTGTTGGCGGTGGAAACGCATACCTGATCAAGGTGTACCGTTCCGAACCGTACTGAATTGTACTGAACCAAACTGTACCGCTCAGTGGAATCGAGGCATTAGATCCAGGTTCAACTATCCTGATCTGGGAGTAAACCTGGCAACAAAAAAAATGATTGGAGTGCCCCTAGTGCATCAGAAAAGGCTAATGGCCTGTCTGTTATACCGATCCTCTGGTTTCAACAATTTCCTAGTCACTGACCCATTGGAAGTACGCGGATCAGGGAGTAACTGAGTAAAAGAATTCTTATTTGCACAACTGTTTCAGGTCAGTGACTCAACATACTGAAGACACAAGCCAGGCAACTAGCATTTTCAGAAGCAGAGGTCAGATCTGCTGAAAGAGAGGTCTGCCAAGCTTGCTGAAAGCTTTTCCAACTGCTTGCTGTACACAATGCTATTACAAGCTGATGCCAATGTAAACTAGACCTAGGAAGGTTTACCAATTACACCATCTTCTATCATGGAAGATTTATGCTGTAACCTCAAACATAAAATCGCATATTTACATTTTTTTTTTACTTTTCAGCACTTGTGCCTCATTGGTTGCTAAATTACACAACACAAAAACATTTGATATATAATTGAATTTAAAGCCAAAGTGTTTTTTTTTTTTTTTTTTTAATAGAGTAGACAGGAAAGCTAAAACTACTCTTTTTTTGCCATCTGTGTCCCGTTGGGGAGATTTTCCTTCACTTCCTTCCATGCAGACTCAACAGGAATTGACTGGATGTCTTTCCAATGTGAGGGATATTCCCTCTTAGCCCTGGTTCACGCTATGAATCGACTATAAAACGCACAGGAATCGCACTGCAATCCTGTGCTTAGCGCAATATTCCCCAAGCACATGTTCAAGAAACTGGCTGTTCAGTAGTGCTGGGTGCTTGTAATGACCATAGGCTGGAAATTGTGGACGATCAAAGTGAAGAAATGTCATCAGCACACCAAGGATTCCTTGAAAGAACCCAAAGCTTTATTTTCGTGGTCACATGATAAACATACAGCAAAGTTTCGGAGCCATTTGGGGCCCTTTCGTCAGGTGTGGCTCTGAAACGCTGCTGTATGTTTATCATGTGACTACGAAAATAAAGCTTTGAACCCTTTTGAGGAATCCTAGGTGTGCTGATGACATGTCTTCACTTTGAGCATTCCTGTGCTATTCACATGACATTCAGTGTAGTGCGATATTGCCCAAACCAATAGAGTGCCTGCCCAATATTTTACATGCATTGCAACTGGATCGCGTGGGCATTTCCTGTTTTGGTGGCAACTCAAATATTTGGATTCACCATAATTATTATTCTCGGCGATACTGGCAGTGCAACCATCAGAAATTTTGGGGCCCCTTACACAGCTTTAGGCCTGGGCCCCTCCAGGCCTGACAACCAATATTCCCCAGGGTTCGCCCTCTGGCCGTCCCACCGAATCCGCCCACTGGCCATACCACTCTTACAACTTAATATATGAGAATGAATCCAATCCAGCAAAGATACGGCCCCAAATATTCAGCAAAGAGACATCCCAATCCAGCAAAGAGATGGCCTCAAATATTCAGCAAAGATAAAGCCCAATCCAGCAAAGAGACATCCCTTTGGCTGCATCGGCTTACTCTGCGGCCGCCCTGCTTTAGCAATTGTAAGTTACTACAACAGCAACAACCTGATCTCGTTGGTTGGGGCCAGGAATGCTGGGTCCCTCGGAATCCTCGGGCCCCCTACATGTGTATGGGATGAGCTGTCCCTCCTGATGGCATCCCTGGATACTGGGGATTAAGATAACTAAGCTACAGTCACACAGACACATATCTGCTAAACCAGGGATCCTCAAACTACGGCCCTCCAGCTGTTGTAGAACTACACATCCAATGAGGCATTGTAAAACTCTGACATTCACAGACATGACTAGGCATGATGAGAATTGTAGTTAGTGAACAACTGGAGGGCCATAGTTTGAAGACCCCTGTGCTAAATGCTGCAACACTGATTATCTGCGACCAGTTTGTGTGTGGCCAAAGCCTTGAAGAATAACTGAACACTGGATGTGTCCTGGGTCGGTCAAAGGCTCACACGTAACCAATAGCGGTGCACTGAAATTAACATTTCGGTGCCGAAACCAAGATTTCAGGATGCACTTTACCAAAAACCGAAATAGACAGTTTGTCTAAAAAATTTTTTTTATATCTAATTGTATTATATTCAACGTTTTAATTAATATCATCAATTTTAATGAATATGAATTTATTTTTGCCCATTATCGGAACTGATAACCCTAGTTTTGGCCTTTATTGGCACCGATAATCCTATTTTCGGCCCAAAATGATCGGCACTTTTATTTTAATCGGCAAAGCGCTAATAACTGACGGCTGACATATCAGTGCATCCCTAGTGACCAATCAGATGAATGGTTACACAAAGTACAAATCTGACAGCCGCTGATGACAGCCCCAGCTGTTCACACACAGAGTACGCAGGCAGCCTTTACGGCCGCAGGCAAGTGTCTACTAATTCTTGTTGGCGGCTGCCCCTGACCTCCGCGATTTGGTTATGACAGCCTTGGGAAGCATAAATCTCCCTAACAGGGACACAGACAGCAATAAACACCTAGAAGAAAATGACAAGAGAAGGGTGCACCGACCTTGTGCATTACCACTAAAAAGTTTAGCAAAATCAAAGAAGGGTAGCGTACAATATACTCACAAACATAGGATATGTACAAGCATGTAGGAAATGGGAACCACTCGCTTCCAGGACACTTTTCCACTGCTGGATAGCGTGATGGCGTCCTCAAAACCTGGTATGGCTTACGCGTTTCGAGGACGGACCCTCTTCCTCAGAGCCAAAATTGAGTGGCAATTTTGGCTCTGAGGAAGAGGGTCCTCCCTCGAAACACGTAAGCCATACCAGGTTTTGAGGACACCATTACGCTATCCAGCAGTAGAGACGTGTCCTGGAAGCGAGTGGTTCCCATTTCCTACATGCTTGTACATATCCCACGTGCTTACGTGTTTCGAGGGAGGACCCTCTTCCTCAGAGCCAAAATTGAATGGCAATTTTGGCTCTGAGGAAGAGGGTCCTCCCTCGAAATGCGTAAGCCATACCAGGTTTTGAGTACACCATTTCGCTATCCAGCAGTAGAGACGTGTCCTGGAAGTGAGTGGTTCCCATTTCCTACATGCTTGTACATATCCTATGTTTGTGAGTATATTGTACGCTATCCTTCTTTGATTTTGCTAAACTTTTTAGTGGTAATGCACAAGGTCGGTGCGCCCTTCTCTTGTCGTTTTCTTGTAGTGCTTTTTGGATACCCTTGGTCCTGAGGAGGGCAGCAAGACCGCTCCATTTGTGCCAAAAACCACCTAGAACAGTGATGGCGAACCTTGACACCCCAGATGTTTTGGAACTACATTTCCCATGATGCTCATGCACTCTGCAGTGTAGTTGAGCATCATGGGAAATGTAGTTCCAAAACATCTGGGGTGCCAAGGTTCACCATCACTGACCTAGAACATTCACCTTCCCGCATACCACTCGAGCCCAGAAGAGATACTGTTTTTTTTTTTAGCAATAAACACTTGACAGAGATTTAGGCCCCGTTCACATAGGGGCGATCTGACTTCGGGTGGCGACCTCCGAGGTCGCGGTGCGAGCAGCGCGCCGCGACCTCGGAGCGGCCGCCACGGACTTCATAACATTGAAGTCTATGGCGGTCGCCTCCGGGTCGCCCCAAAGAAGCTCCGGACCCTTTTTCTAAGTCGGAGCGACTTGTGTCGCTCCTATTAGAACGGGTCCGCAGCTTCCCTATGGAAGGCGACCTGCGGCGACCTGTGAGGCGACCAGGTCGCCTCTATGTGAACGGGGGCTAAGAGCCAGTTCACACTGCGGCCTGACAAGTCGCCGTGGGTCGCCTGCCATAGATTAGCACAGGACCCGTTCTAATAGGAGCGACACAAGTCACTCCGACTTAGAAAAAGGGTCCTGTACTACTTTGGGGCGACCTGGAGCGACCTGCATTGACTTCAATGATATGAAGTCCGTGCATGTCGCTCCGAGGTCACGGTGCGCGCTATGCACCGCGACTTCACAGGTCGCCCCGGCAAGTCGGATCGCCTCAGTGTGAACCGGCTCTCAAACTCCCATCAACAATCTATTCAAATCTTAAAAAGGTTTAAACTTTAGTTCTACTTTAACTGCACTGCTATTAAACCTAATACAGTAATTACAGACTTGACGGATGACCACTACACATTCCCTAGCTTATCATAGCTTTTAAAGTCTGAACAACTCCACCCAAAAATAGCATTTTGTAGTCTATACATTCATTATCTGAATCCTAAAACATGGAATCATTTCTGACAGCGGTACGTAATCATACCAGTAGATGCAACAGACTATTGAATTTAGACCAGTATGACAAGAAGTCTGATGTAGAGTCCATAGTGCAAATTGTACTCAGACACCCTCTGGAAGTGCGGTGCTACCAATGTGAGTGGTGGGGAAGATAATACAAATCTGTCATCAGTCCTCTTCCACTGACCTCTGCATCTAAAAATAAACCCCCCTTTTTGGGGAACCGCAGACAGATCAGCTAGCCCACATATGGCCATGTATGGTGCAGAAACCATCAATTATTCACCAGTGACCTGTTTAACACAGCTCTGCATTCACTTCCATTGCAGAGACCAGAGCCGCTTGTGTCCAGGACATTTACAATCTATAGACGCACAAAAATAAATTTATAGGAAAATACGTAGATTTTTGTCCAGTGTAACACAAAGCACAGCTTGATTCAGGCAGGTGTGATTCACTGCGTAAGAATAACCGCAAAGCATAACCGTTTCCCACTGAAATTCCTCAAAAGAGGTGCAAATTCCTAGATTGTGAACACAGACTTAATGAATTAAAAAAAAAGAAAAAAGCAATGATGGTGCAAAGTGCTTTAACCACATACCTCCCAACTTTCTGAGACACCTATTAGTAAAAGTATGTAGGCATAGGACACACCCCCTGCCACGCCCCCTCAAAGAAGAATTATACAAAAAAATGATCGGTTAAACCCATAAATGCCTTTTTTTCTCTTCTATTCCTTTATATTGGCTTTTGAAATTTAAAAATGCAGCAATTTAGAAATTGGATGAAAGGTTTAGCACTGGGGAACACTTTTTGAAAGATAAATAGTGCATTTTTTTAATACAACTATATAGATCAGACCAAAATGAGGAGGAAAGGGACAGAGGGACTTTGTTCCAAATCAGGGACAGTCCCTTGACATCAGGGACTGTTGGGTGCTATGCAACCAGTTGGGCTTTAAGCTGGTCATGCACTGAGACAAGGGGTGGGCAGGAGGGACAGCCGCCCCAGGCTCTGCATGCTTCGGATCGGTGGCTGGCAACCACTATGTCTGCTCTGACAGCTACTGTCACACCGTGCTACAAAATGCCCACTCTCTACCCCATTTGCCCACAGCTGACATAAAAAAAACACACCGTGCTACTTTCCAGCTGCTAGAAAGCAAGTGATTGGCTAAGCATGTGTAGTGCACACTACACGCCAACCATGGGCAGTTTGAGCAAGGGGGCAAATAATGGGCACATAGCAGTACACCCATTCTATATAATATATTAGCAGCACGGGGAACTATCCCACATCCTTGCCCTGGGCTCTGAAAGAACCTGTGCCAGTATTGAAACAGTGATGGCAAACCTTGGCACCCCAGATGTTTTGAAACTACATTTCCCATGATGCTCATGCACTCTGCAGTGTAGTTGAGCATCATGGAAATTGTAGTTTCAAAACATCTGGGGTGCCAAGGTTCGCCATCACTGCACCATACAATCTGATTGTCCAATCCAAAAAAAAAAAAACACAATGTAATACAAGGACAAGCCTAAAAAAATTCAATTTAATATGTAACCAATCAGGCAGGCCCTGGAATTGCATAGCTGATAGTAGATCTGAAGGTTGCCATACATGTTTCAGTAAGACTCAGGGTAATTTGAATTACAGGCAGGATCATAGCAAGGCGCGACACTCATCGCTCAAAAAGGTTCAGGAGCTTCTTTTGAGCAACAGCGTCGCACGTTGCGATTTGCCGATATTGCAGCGTGATTTATCACGATTGTGGCAAAATGGCGGTGCGATTGGGGTGTGATGAAGAAGTAATGGCATCGCACACCGAATCGCGGGCAGAATCACAGCAATTCCGCCCACAAATTCAAATCGCCCAGGAGTGAACGGAGCCTAAATGATCTTTTCTGATCGATCTCTGCCAATATGAATAATTATTCTATAGTCAAAAACCCATTTAATCATTATTATCACAGGGAAGTCAATTTGGAATGATGGTTGGAAGATACGATTGTAAATTATCGATTGCATCTCTTCCCCATTCAATCTTATAATCTGATCGATCACAATACAATCAAATTCATAATCGAAGCATCTCAGTTCTGCAAATCAGTTTTGCACAGTGGATTTTTGCCCTGGACGATCGACTAATGCCCCGTACACACGCGTCGATAATTGGCCGTGAATTTTCGGCCAATGTCCGATCGGCTGATTGTCGGCTTGTTAGTATGATGCTTCCGACAACCGACTCCGACTTTTCGGCCGAAAAAAATCTGGTGTGCAGGCTATAAAATTTTTGTTGGCCGTCAACACAACGGCCGATTTTCCATCAGTCAGTACAGATTTCGGCAGACAAAAATCGGATGAGCAAGACTGGGCATGCTCAGAGAAGAAAAAACACACGGAAAGTAAACCAGCACATGACATCACTTCTGAAGTCGATTTTTGTTGGCCGAGAAAATTTGCGTGCAGTCTAGGCACATTCCAACCAACAAAACACAACACTGGACAAAAGTCGGACGATCGGTCGGCCGATAATCGTTGCGTGTGTACGAGGCATAAGTTTGGTCGAATCTGATCTAATTTGAGTCTAAGTCCCAATCCATGTTGCGAATTCTATGCGGATTAGATTCGATCCAAAAGGCATCAATGCGCATGATATCTGAAAAAACATTGTTTGCTATGAAAGCCAATCACATCAACGGGGTGCGATTCTGATCTGGTTAAATAAAGGGTCCTGCGCAAGTTTAGTGCAGATTCGGTGCAAATTTTATCTCCCGCTATGCCAAACTCCCTTTAGAAATCGCATTCATTCACATTAAAATTGCACCTGTCGCAACCGAAAACGCACTGTGAAATCGCATCAGATTTTAGTGTGAACCTAGCCTTGAGCTGGATACACACAATACAATTTCCTTTAGATTTTTTCCTTAAGATTTACCAAAACCATAGAATATGAGGTCAAACCTAAACACTTTCAATTTGTTTGCAATCAGACAGGCCCTTGCACTACATGGTTGAATGTAAATCTAAAGGAAATCTAACAACAAAAGTTGTATAGTGTGTATCCAGCTTTAATTGATCAAAAAGGAATGTATGCCTATTCAATTAGTCACTGATCCAATGTTCTGAATCTGACATGATCATGACCATCAGATCAGATGATAACATTTAAGCATCAGTGATGGCGAACCTTGGCACCCCAGATGTTTTGGAACTACATTTCCCATGATGCTCACCTACACTGCAGAATACATGAGCATCATGGGAAATGTAGTTCCAAAACATCTGGGGTGCCAAGGTTCGCCATCACTGATTATTCTATGGCCACCATTAAGGGGTTGGAACAATCAGATTGTATAGTGTATGGTCAGACTTAGATTAGGAAAGACAGTAAAAGGATAAATTGGAGCTAAGATCATCGCACTTTGTATATCATCCTTGCTTTGCACCACCTAACAGAAAAGAAAGACCCCTACTGAAGTGTAAAGAGCAGGGCTGCTCCAACCAATCACAGTCCAGCTTTTTAACTATAAGCAGCACTAAATTGATAAAAGCATAACAACAATTGGCTGCCATGGACACATCACTGTTCTTTACACACCAAGTACAAATAAATCACAAAGGAAACAATATCAGTCATATGTTTCAGCCAAGCACCAGCTGATCCAAGCAATCATTTTCACAGGCACACAAATGGTTGCGGTGCCTTGGCATAAGAAATAAGGAGCACCTAACTGTGAAACATGCACCAAATTAGGAAATAACGGTTAAAACTGATAATCCTTAAAGGGCCAGTCCATACAAAACTAATGGTGAGTCATCCACTGGCTCGTTTTGTCTGCATTTGCCCTTTTTTGCTGTGAAGTCTCACTCCCTTTGCTGCAGTAAAAAAAAACATTAAAAAAAAAAAAAAGTACTGTGAACCCTCCTTGGTCATGCTGGTTGGGTGGACAGGGAACTAAGGTAAAGAGTAGTCACCCACCTGCAAATATAAGATGCCGATAAGTCCTTCGATCCACCAAAAAAATGTAAAAAAATCAGTTTTGTATGGACCGACCCTTATTAAACTGCTACACGCAGTGAAAGCAGCCATTTCTTGGGGTAAGGCATGAAGTGCATGAGATTCAACAAGCTCCATTCATATTACAGGCATACCCCGTTTTAAGTACACTCACTTTACGTACACTCGCGAGTACGGACACAGCCTGGTCAGCTTGGCATGGCATTACTCCCAGTTTTTAACATTGGCGTCTATGGGAAATCTTGGTCAGCTTGACATGGCACTGCTCCCAAACCATAAGTGACGGGGATACCAAACTTAGGGAGCAATGTGAGGGAACCCAGGACTACAACATATCCTATTTGTAGCCAGCCAGCTTGCCTAGGAAATGAAAAAAAGGTATTGCTTCACTTTAAGTACATTTTCGTTTTACATACATGCTCTGGTCCCATTGTGTACTTAAAGCAGAGTTCCACCCATTTTTAATAGGTTGGAATACATAGATCTATGTAATCCCCTTTAAAACGGCTTTTACCAATGGAAACTTTTTTTTTTTTTTCTAGTAAATACCTTAATTTCTGCTTTATTCCTCCTCTCCTCACTTCCGGGTCCGATTGGCGATGACGTCATTCGGCAATTCGCAGTGTGTGCTGGGATGTATTCTATTCCAGAAATCTTGCAGGAGCTGAGCTGTACTGAGCCGTGCCTGCCCCGCCTCCGCCCCGCCTCCTCTCATTGAGTTGTATTGTATGCAATGTATTAAGGCCGTTCTCTGCCCCGCCCCTGCCCCGCCTCCTCTGTGAGTTGTATTGTATGCCATGTATTCAAGCCGTTCTCTGCCCCGCCTCCGCCCCGCCCCCTCTCAGTGAGCTCAGTAAGGATATAATGATTTCAGTCCTCGCTCACTGAGAGGAGGCGGGGCGGAGAACGGCCTGAATACATGGCATACAATACAACTCAATGAGAGGAGGCGGGGAGGAGGCGGGGCAGAGAACGGCCTTAATACATAGCATACAATACAACTCAATGAGAGGAGGCGGGGAGGAGGCGGGGCAGAGAACGGGCTGAATACATTGCATATAATACAACTCAATGAGAGGAGGCGGGGAGGAGGCGGGGCAGAGAACGGCCTTAATACATAGCATACAATACAACTCAATGAGAGGAGGCGGGGCGGAGGCGGGGCAGAGAACGGCCTGAATACATTGCATACAATACAACTCAATGAGAGGAGGCGGGGCAGGCACGGCTCAGTACAGCTCAGCTCCTGCGAGATTTCTGGAATAGAATACATCCCAGCACACACTGCGAATCGCCGAATGACGTCATCGCCGATCGGACCCGGAAGTGAGGAGAGGAGGAATAAAGCAGAAATTAAGGTATTTACTAGCAAAAAAAAAAAAAAAAAAAGTTTCCATTGGTAAAAGCCATTCTAAAGGGGATTACATAGATCTAAAGTTCCAAAAATGGGTGGAACTCCCCTTTAAAAGCGGGGTATGCCTGTACTCAAGCACAACACACTTTAATTCTCCTGCCTTGGTAGTGCAATAGTAGATGGACAAGCAGGATATGGGGAAAACCCAGAAAATGGCTGCTTCAGATCCTTGTAGCGAAAGAACACTTGAAGAAGTAACTTAATACACATTATGAGACATTAAAACCAGAAATAAACACCGAAGAGTCCTTTAAGCAGGATTTGAAGGAAACCAGATAAAAGCAGTAGGCAGGTTTCCCTTGGTAGAGCATTTGTTGGATTGAGGATGATCCAGACCGGCTGAGAAGGATGGTAGACACCCAACAAAGAACTGGTCATGGTTTGACCATTACAGACAACGGAGACAAACATCTGTCCTTCTGTACAAAGTCTTCATGTGAGTTGCCACAAGTGAAAATCATTTTTTCTTTCCTATACACCCCCTGAGCCATGGTTGCCCGCCATTATACTCTCCTCTTGAAAGGCAATGTGGCATTTCAAAAATAGTCTCCTTCAAAAATATATTGCATTTATGACCTTGACGCCCAGAACTCTCTCTTCTCCCCATACTTCGCCATGTGCCGGGTGGCGGTACCAAGTCTAGTACTCCACTTGTTGCGCGTAAATAAATAGAACCACGTGTTTAACTTTCTATTTTCAAATATTGAATGCCTTGTTTCACTAGACTAATTATTACAGTACAACAGTTCATTGGAACCTTAATATCCTCCTCATTGACCTCACACGTGACGGGAGGCTCCTTCCCCGGAGGCCCGTGATACATGAGACGCTAATCCGAAGGCCAGTTGACGTTAAGCCTTCCTCTGCTCTGCGCGCCGCTAAATGAAGTGGATCCAAGCGCTGTCTAACTCCTTAGGCGGAGTGACCTTGGCCCGGTGACTTTTGACCTTGTAATTTTCGCCGTCGTTGTTGTCCCAGTACTCGGCCCCGCACACCCGGTAACGGATGGCGAATTCCAGCATCCCTTCTTTGTTCAACAGCATGGGGCAAAGCACTTTAAATGAGAAGCAGTCCGTGTACCTATCGCTAAACCCCCGCTGGAAGCCAGCGGCCACCTCGCTGGAGGTCTTCCAGGAGTCCACGGTGTACCTGACCGCCACCTCCTTCTCGTAAGACAGGTTGAGGACTCTTAGCTCTCCGCTGATGCTGAAGGGGTCTGTGTATAAAGTCTCCAAGCAGACCCTCCGCTGTTTAACTAGCTCTAAGAAATCCGGTTTGCTGACTGGATTCGGAAAGAGCGGCTCTAGGTGGGTGGAGCCAAGGGATGGGCGGAGCAGGAGCGTGCTGAGCTCAGCCCCTGCGGGGCACGCTTCCCTGCAGCGCAGCCCGGCAAGCACATGATAGGGAACCCGGGGCATCTCCGCGTTACTGAAATGCCGGACCGAAGTGAGCTCCAGTCCCAAAGAGTCGGCAAACCTCACCTCCTTCTTCCTAGGGGCCACCACCTCCAGGTGCCTCCGCTCCGCGGGGGTGGGCAGAGACTTGGCTCTCCGGCGTGCAGTCGGACTCTGCGGGACGATGTTGACCTCCCTGCCCCGGGGAGGGACGGGTTTGCTGGGCTCCTTGTTCTTCTCCACCGACTCCTCTCCGTCGGGGACATCCTCGTCCTCCGGGCTGTCGGGGCTCTCTCCGTACAGCACTGCGGTGCAGCTGAAGTTGCGGGGTAGCAGGTGGCGGTGGGTGGGCATGGTGTCCATACACCCCAGGCAGCTCCGAGCGTTCTCCTCCGTCTCCCCGCTACATGGAAGGGGCTGAGTGTGGACCAGAGCTGGAGGAAGATGCTGGGGCTGACGTGTCGTGACGCACATAACATCCCTGATAGAGCCACAAGCAGCGCTAGAAGAGGAGGAGGGGGCGCTCAGCATCATTCACACATAATAACCCTGTGCGCTCGGTGGAAGACGGGCACGGGATGGCAGCGGTGGTGGCAGAGCTGTCATTGAGCGGTGGCTGCAGCGGCTGGAAAGGGCTGTGCCATGTCTGCTGCAATCCTCATTCATCCCCAGCACTGGTGGTGTCACACCTCCCTCCTCACTCCTCTCCCCTCCATACAGCCTGGGAGGCCAGCATTAACACTCTCCCTGCCTGGGCACCACTCATCCATGCCTGGCATTGTAGGAACACTGGATGGAGCCATTTATTATGTCATCTCATTTCCCTTTTCATTCCGAAACCACAAAGATGATTACAGCACAGCTGGCAGGAGAGAGAGATTAGAAGGAGCTGCTTTCCCTCTCCTATTTATTTATGGCAGGTACTTATATAGCGCCTGTGAACGCTAACCAAAAATTGTGTGGTCAGTATATAGTAATCATATATACAGGTGCATCTCATATAATTAGAATATCTTTAAATGTAATTCAACATTGGAAAGTATTTATAGTGTTCCTACTAATGTGTAACTACATTTATTAGGTACCTACAGGGCTGGCCCTACCATGGGTCCCGCTGGTTCCATTGGACCCAGGCGGAACTTTGAGAGGGGCAGAAAATTAAACCACTGTCACCTCTCCTCTTCTATTTACCCAGCAAATTGAAACCCAGGAATTTTTTTCTAGCAGTTTTGTTTGACACGATGACAACTGCCCCCCTGGGCTGCTGTGCCTGCTCTTATACTACCCTAGCCCTCCCCTATACTACCCTAGCCTACCCTTATATTGCCCTAGCCTGTCTTTTTCCTACCCTAGCCCGCACCTGTACTACCCTAGCCTACCCCTATATTGCCCTAGCCTGTCTATTTACTACCCTAGCCCGCCCTGTACTACCCTAGCCTACCCCTATATTGCCCTAGCCTGTCTATTTACTACCCTAGCCCGCACCTGTACTACCCTAGCCTACCAATATAGTGCCCTAGCCTGTCTATTTACTACCCTAGCCCGCACCTGTACTACCCTAGCCTACCAATATAGTGCCCTAGCCTGTCTATTTCCTACCCTAGCCCGCCCTGTACTACACTAGCCTACCCCTATATTGCCCTAGCCTGTCTATTTACTACCCTAGCCCGCACCTGTACTACCCTAGCCTACCAATATAGTGCCCTAGCCTGTCTATTTACTACCCTAGCCCACCCCTGTACTACCCTAGCCTACCCCTATATTGGCCTAGCCTGTCTATTTACTACCCTAGCCTGTCTATATACCACACTAGCCTGTCTATATACCACCCTAGCCTGTCTATATACTACCTTAGCCTATCCATATACTACCCTAGCTCATCCCTTTACTACCCTAGCCTGTAGATATACTACCCTAGCCTGCCCCTATACTACCCTAGCCCTCCCCTATACTACCCTAGCCTACCCCTTTATTGCCCCAGCCTGTCTATATACTACCTTAGCCTGTCCATATACTACCCTAGCCTGTCCATATACCACCCTAGCCTGTCTATATACCACCCTAGCCTGTCTATATACTACCTTAGCCTGTCCATATACTACCCTAGCTCATCCCTATACTACCCTAGCCTATCTATATACTACCCTAGTCTGTCTGTCTACTACCCTAGCCTGCCCCTATACTACCCTAGCCCATCCTTTTACTATCCCAGCCTACCCCTATATTGCCCTAGCCTGTCTATTTACTACCTTAGCCTATCTATATAATACACTAGCCTGTCCATATACTACCCTAGCCTGTCGATACTACCTTAGCCTGTCCATATACTACCCTAGCCTGTCTATGTACTACCCTAGCCTGTCCATATACTACCCTAGCCTGTCCATATACCACCCTATATATCATAGGTAAAAAGGCGCTGGTAATCTTAATATATCACGTGTTATAAAAATTAATAGGTGATTTAAAGTGTAATATATGTGATTAAAAATTGCTACAAATATATATATGATCTACTATTGGTGCAATTAGCAAAGAAAAGTGCATACCAGTGCAATTTCAATTCAGAAGTGTTTGTGCTTCTCAAAGTAAATTAATCCACAAAGGTGTGGATCAGTGAACCAATAAATAGATATATAAAGAATTCCATACAAAAATCACATAAGAATATATAAAAATATAAATATATAAATGTGCTCCAAGTAGTGTTTAAAAGTCCAGGCAATAGCATGCAATCAAAATTGTGCTTGGTGGATTCTTATTAATCCCTTCACAGTGCTCCAGGTGCTGGGATGTGACAACCGTCAATTAAGAAGTGCTTGTGCTTCTCAAAGTAAATTAATCCACAAAGGTGTGGATCAGTGAACCAATAAATAAATATATAAAGAATTCCATACAAAAATCACATAAGGATATATAAAAAAATCACATAAGAATATATAAAAAAATATAAATATATAAATGTGCTCCAAGTAGTGTTTAAAAGTCCAAGCAATAGCATGCAATCAAAATTGTGCTTGGTGAATTCTTATTAATCCATTCACAGTGCTCCAGGTGCTGGGATGTGACAACCGTGGCCTCTTACCAGCTAGCAGCAGGTCACAAGGACCCCCAACGCCTGTGATCCCTTTATTGGGTGGATCAGACCTCTCCTCGATTGCTTGGATCTCTGGCTCCTATATTACTCGAGTTGGACCATGTAGTCCCCCCATACACATAAAGATATAGAAGAACAAATAGCCTCCAATAGTGAAATACTGTTTTATTCTCCAAAAAACATACACTATAAGGTGACAATTAGCCTCTTACTATTTGTTGTGCCCTCCTGGCACTGGGCAATTCGGCAGTACAAAATCGTTTTTTTGGGTCTTAGGAAGATATTCTCCGGGGATCTGCAGCACCCTGTATCTCCTTTCCCCCTTTCTTTGTATTGCAGCGGTGGATGTGTATCCCAGCCTCTGTTCCGAATGCTCTGTGTGTTACTTCCGGGTTAGCATTGACCACAATGCATTTCGCTTAACGAGCGTCCTCAGGCAGTCTCTAGCCTAGCCTGTCTATATACTACCCTAGCCTGTCCATATACCACCCTAGCCTGTCCACATACCACGCAAACCTGTCTATATACTACCTTAGCCTGTCCATATACTACCCTAGCTCATCCCTATACTACCCTAGCCTGTCTATATACTAACCTATTCTGTCTATCTACTACCCTAGCCTGCCCCTATACTACCATAGCCCATCGTTTTACTACCCTAGCCTACCCCTATATTGCCCTAGCCTGTCTATTTACTACCCTAGCCTGTCTATATACTACCATAACCTGTCCATATACTACCCTAGCCTGTATATACTACCCTAGCTTGTGAATATACTACCCTAGCCTGTCCATATACTACCCTAGCCTGTAATGTTCTACCCTAGCCTGTCCATTTACTACCCTAGCCTGTCTATATACTACCATAACCTGCCCATATACTACCCTAGCCTGTATATACTACCCTAGCTTGTGAATATACTACCCTAGCCTGTCAATATACTACCCTAGCCTGTCCATGTTCTGCCCTAGCCTGTCCGTATTCTACCCTAGCCCGCCCCTATACTGCCCCAGCCTGCCCCTATACTGCCCTAGACCGCCCTTATACTGCCCTAGCCCGCCCCTTGGAATTAAACAGTGGTATGTGATATAATTTTGCATATAGACAAGGTGCTGATGCATGTAAATCTGACTTCCTGATAAAATTAATTTTAGTTTTAATTATCATGATATAAAATAATGGACGTTGGGGCCTTTTGTGGGGTTGGGCAGCATTACATTCTTGAATTTGAGTTGAATCAAGAAATAAGGGGCAGAAGGATTTCCTGGAGCAGGGGTGTTGAACTAAATTTTATTGTGGCCCGCATCAGCATTAGGGTTGTCTTCAAAGGGCCTGTTGTATCTGTAGGACTATCTATCTACTTACATACCTAGGAGTACGCAGTATACAAAGTGTAGAGTTCACGAGTGCACTACATACAGATTGCAATGTTCAGGGTTGCGCTGTGTACAGACTGCAGGGTTGAGGAGTGTATGACATACAGAGTGCAAGTTTTATGGCTGTGCTACGTGCAGAATGCAGAGATAAGAAGAACAGGGCATGCAGAGTTCAGGAGTGTGCAGAGTATAGAATGCCCACCCCCCCCAAAAAGCTTCCTCACATCTCATCTGCCTGGCTCTAGTACCTCACAGCGGTATAGGTGGCTCCGCGTCTCTCTATCTCTCTCACTTGCAGAAAGATCATTGGTTGGCACTGCTGTGCCCTGCTGTGAGCAGGGTAAGCAGGGATCTGCAAGAGTCAAAGGTGGCAGGATGGAGTTCCACCACATTCAAGCCGAAAAAAAAAGCCCTGGGTGTGAGGGCCACATGAAACGGCCTGGCAGTCCGGATTTGGCCTGCAGCCTTGTGTTTGACACCTGTGGTCAAGAGCATACAGCCAAGTAAAATCAAAAAGCTTTATTACAAATTTGGAAAATACAGAAGATAAAAAAACATTAATTTCAAAAGAATTACACCCATTATAGTAGCTTAGGGCCGGTTCACACCGGTGCGATGCGGGAAACCTGCGAATCCAGTGCAGGTTTCTGTATCGCCGGCAGTTCACACTGCCCTCTGCGAACTGCTGAGGCTATCAATACAAAGTTATTGACACCCCCAGATCCTTTCGCAGATCGCAATGCAATGCGAACTGTGAATTTGGACAGGAATCGAATCTCATGGGTGTGAAGAGCCATGCGATCGAATTCTGGTGCGGACAAAAAAAAAGGTCCTGACATTTATCATAATCAGAAAAGTGTGACTGTGCAGCTCCCGTCTCAGTCCCGCAGCTCAGCTAGCCTAGCTGTTGCACCATTGACAGAGGCTCTGGGGGGGGGGGTTTGACTCCCCTAACCCCCCCTTATCTATGCCCCTGTGCATGCACTACCACTTGACCCCCCAGGACATATCTGTCACTTTTTGTTCAACAAACTGTATTTTTTGCTAGAAATTTTTTTAGAATCCCCAAAAAGTATAGATTTTTTTAAAGATTCCGTGTGACAGTAATAGGCATGTGACAGATGCTCTTTGTGCAGAGATCTGGGGTCTATAAGACCCCAGATCTCTCCTCTGCCCTTAAAAGCATTTGATCACACCAAGATCGGTGTGACCAAATGCTTTTTATTTTTAAAAAGGGCGTGAAGTGGCGTAAGGTCATCACTTCCAGGCTACTATATAATAGAGCAGAACAAAGCCAATCCCCTTTTTGTTCGGCTCCATGATCTGGCAGCGGAAGCGCTAGCTGGTTGATCAGGTGTCCCGGTGGGACACGACAGCCTGATCGAGCCACGGAAGGGGGGGACTTTCTCTCCCACTGCTTGTAAAAAGCAATCTAGCAGCTAGTTAGCCGCTAGTCTTGCTTTTACAAGAGAGCAACCTGTCAGCTCTAAAAAACGGTACCAGGATGATGCCTGCAGCCAGCTACAGGCATCATCAAGGTATAACCACTTAAATTCCAGCAACGTACTGGTATGTTGCTGGTCGGCAGGTGGTTAAAAAGCACACTACATACTTCTGTACAATTCGATCCAGTGCAAACATACTGTATTTTTAACTTGCGTTTGGTTTTTTGTTAGCATTGTATTGACACCTCCAGCAAATCACAAGGGAGGTGTGTTTGGAATACAGTGCAGGAAACGAGCACAGAACATAGGTTTCCTGCTTCACTTTCTGGTGTAAACTGCCTTAAAGCTGGGTAAACACGGATTGAAACTCAGCCAGTTCAGCAGGGACCAGCCGAATTTCAATCCATGTGTAGCTCTCTCTCAGTTAAGCAGCCCGTACTAGAGTTCGTTTTTTTTTTTCATTCTACCAGTGGGTGGAACGAAAGTAACTGACTTGATTCCCCCATCCACACATTCGATGTGAATGAGGGAATTTTTCCTGCTATGCTATTGTATTCTGACAGCAGGGAGACTTCTCCGCCACCAGAATACACCGATCAGCGCTATGGCTATAGCCTGCAGCACTGATCAAGGAAAAATACAACAGGGGGTTGAACAAAAGTCTATCGGTAGATCAACTTCTGTACCCTAGCGCCCATACATGGATAGAAATTCATTTGTTCCCTGCTAATTTGTCTGAATTTCGATCCATGTACAGTATGGCTGGCTTTAGATTGGCTGCTATCGAATGGTCCAACGTGAAAACAGCCAATGGCTGTAGTGCTGATCAGGGTATTCTGACAGTGGAGGGGTGCCCGCTGTTATAATACAATAATACAGTGGGGGGATTCCTGCATCCTCCCTTGTGTGGATCCAGGTATAAATTTTTTTTTAACCACTTAAGCCCCCTTCCTGACCAGGGCCTATTTTGCGATTCGGCACTGCGTGACTTTAACGGACGCTGTACCTAAACGATATTGACGTCCTTTTTTTCCCACAAACAGAGCTTTCTTTTGGTGGTATTTGATCACCTGTGCGATTTTTTTGATCATGCGCTATAAACAAAAAAAGCGTCAATTTTGCAAAAATAACAATACTTTTCACATTTTTTTATATGAAATTCCCCCCCCCCCCCCAAAAAAATGTAAAAATCAAAATTTTTTAACATTTTCGGCCAATTTGTTTTATGCTACATATGTTTGGTAAAAAAAAATCGCAAAAAGTTATCGTGTTTACTAACAAAGGGAAAGGTTTTTTTCATTTTTGTTGTTTTTTTTTTAACGCGTAATGGCGGCGATCTGCGATTTTTTTTGCGGTACTGCGACATTGCGGCGGACAGATCGGACCCTTGACTGACATTTTTGATACTTTTGGGGTTACCAGTGACATTTCTACAGTAATCAGTGCTATACATATGCACTGTTACTGTAAAATTACACTGGCAGTGAAGGGGTTAACTTTTTTTGAGAGGGAGGGGCTATGTGTGTCCCTAGGGGCTTGATTCTAACTGTGATTGGCTGTGGCTTGAGGTGTAGGAACAGTGATCAACAGTCCTACATAGTAGAACCGAATGATCACTGTTTCTACACAGGGCAGAATGCCTTTCTCCCTCTCCACTGACGATCGGGTCCGCCGGTCACACGCGCGGGGGGGTCCGTGACGGAGCGGGAGCGCGCTTCCGGCGGTGCACGCTTGCGAGTGAGACCCTCACAGGCTAGCGACGTAGTACTACGTCGATTTGCCTGTGAGGGGCTGACCGCCGCAGTAAATAGTCGTGCGGCAGTCGGCAAGTGGTTAATTCAGCCCGCTAATTAAATAACAAAAAAAAAAACTTACATTTTTGATGCGGTTTTTGAGTCACATGACCTATGAAAAGTACACCATAAGCACAGTAAAATCATGGCAAAATCTTTGTGTTTTCGGCGCCATCATCTGCACCTTTTCCTCTATCGGCAAAATGCAGGAAACACCATTTTCGGGCCGCCGAAATTTCGTGCATCTCTAGTGGCTGCTATAGTGATAGGTTCCTAAAGCCGAACTTTACCCATAAAATATAATGTTCTTTAGCAAGGAACATACATTCCACATTAATAATTATTCTTATGCTTAATATGCAGACTTCTGAGGTTGAGCATCCCATCCCCCACACACACCTGTACTCTATTGGTGTCCTCTATCAAGTAGATATAGGAGGAGTCCCCTGCAGTGCATTAGCACACCTTCCCAGCAAGGAGTGTTGTCTCCAAGGGTAGAGAGGCTGGATTCACCCCTTTTTTATGGATAGTGTAGGACCCACTGATAATGGGGTACTTTGATGCAGTGGTGGGCTTGAGCACGATATGGCCATATGGTGGGACTAAACCCCCATTTTTATTTATGGATTGTCTCCATATTTGATAGTCATTTCTTTTGCATGGTTGCGCTATTCTTTTTTAATATACATGTTGCTTGGTCCATAGCTGCACCGGCTTTAGATATACATGTTCAGGGTTTGCTCCCCCAATTTTTTGCTTGTTTAATAATTATGCTACCAAAATAAGTGTGTGTTGTAAATTCTCTCCAGCATTGTTCCTGTTTCCTCTTGCTGGAGGCTGCCATTTTGGTGAAGCCCGGAGCCCCTGAGCAGCAGTTAATCTTTAGGCCATCAGGAGATTGGCTTCTACATTTTCAGCACAGTGCCCAAAAATAGAGGGCAACTGAGCATGTGCAGAATGGGGTGAGACAGTGTATTATTGGATTTTAAACATTATAGGCACTTATTTCTAATGTTTTACATAGCTATACCTGCAAAAAGGGATCAGCTTTAAGTGATCTAGCAGGACTTAATTTTCTTACTAAAGTTCCACTTTAAAGAGGAGTTCCAGTCTGTATTCAAATAAATGTAAAACAGCAGCTACAGATACTGTAGCTGCTGACCTTTATTATAAGGACACTTACCTGTCTAGGTCTCCTGTGATGTCAGCAGCCCTAGCTGATCTGTTCTCCGGCTTCGGGTGCAGGTGCCGGCATCCTTACTAAGGGAAACAGGAAGTGAAGCCTCGCAGCTTTACAGCCCATTTCCTACTGCGCATGGGCGAGGCGCGCTGCGCTTTCTGAATGGTACCACTGTCTTCTGAGACCTAAGTGTGTCTCCCACAAGGTAGGGGGGGGGGGGGAGGAGTAGAGGCCGTAAATTACGTAGATTGTCGTGGCAAACTTATACGGAAGTGGGAGCAGGTAACTCTGTTTTAACCACTTCAGTACTGCGCACTTTCACCCCTTTTCTACCTAGGCCAATGTTCAGTGCTGTCGCACTTTAACCGCATGCCGACCAAATATGCTGTACCCGTACGTCGCTTCGCAGGAGCGATCGTGGGGGTGTGCGCACGCCGATTCGCCAGCGGGAAAGCTGATCTGCGGGGCTGGCATCCACGATTGCCGCCAGGCACCCGCGATCGCTCCCCATGGAGACAGAACGGCGGTCTGCTGTTGTAAACACAGCAGTCCGTTATTCTGTGAGCAATCAACACAGGGCTCTTGTGTTCCTCCTATTTAGTAACACAGGTCACTGTGTTGATTCCATAAGCCCATCCCCCCCACAGTTAGAAAACCCCCCTAGGCATACATTTAACCCTTTGATCGCCCCTGGTGTTACCCCCTTTCCTGCCAGTGTCATTATTACAGTTACAGTGCATATTTTTAGCACTGATTACTGTAGTAATGTCACTGGTCCCCCCAAAAGTGTCAAAAATGTCAGTTAGGGGTCCGATCTGTCCGGCGCAATGTCGCAGTTCTGCTAAAAATCGCTGAATGCCGCCATTACTAGTAAAAAATAAATAAATAAAAATGACATAAATCTTTTCCCTAGTTTTTAGACACGATAACTTTTGCGCAAACCAATCAATATACACTTATTGGGATTTTTTTACTAAAAATATGTAGCTGAATACAAATTGACCTAAAATGATTTACATTTTTTTGTTATTGGTAATGTTATACAGTATAGCAGAGAATGGAAAAATATTGTTTTTTTTTTTTTTCAGAATTGTCGCTCTTTTTTAGTTTATAGCGCAAAAAATAAAAATTGCAGTGGTGATCAAATACCACCAAAAGAAAGCTCTATTTGTGGGAAAAAAAAGGACATCAATTTTATCTGGGTAAAGTGTCGAACGACCGCGCAAATGTTCGTTAAAGTAACACAGTGCTGAATCGCAATGGCCTGGTCATTAAGGGGGAAAATCTTCTGCTCCAGAAGTGGTTAAATGACAATTGTGCAGTCATGCAACACTGTACCCAAATTAAATTGTTATAATTTTTTGAGACAGATAGAGCTTTCTTTTTGTGGTATTTAATCACTACTGGGATTTTTATTTCTCGCTAAACAAAAAAAAAAAACAAAAAAAAAAATTTGAAAAACAAAATGTTTTTCTTAGTTTCTGTAAATTTTTTGAAATAAATTATTTTTATTCTTCACTGATGAGTGCTGATGAGGCTGCACTGATGGATACTGTCAGGCTGCACTGATGGGCACTGATAGGCTGTACTGTTTGGCACTGATAGACTGTACTGTTTGGCACTGATGAGGCTGCACAAATGGGCACTAATGATGAGGCACTGATGGGCACTGATAGGCTGTACTGTTTGACACTGATGAGGCTGCACAAATGGGCACTAATGATGAGGCACTGATGGGCTGTACTGTTTGGCACTGATGAGGCTGCACTAATGGGCACTAATGATGAGGCACTGATGGGCACTGATAGGCTGTACTGTTTGGCACTGACGAGGCTGCACTAATCATGAGGCACTGATGGGCTGTACTGATTGGCACTGATGAGGCTGCACTAATGGGCACTAATGATGAGGCACTGATGTGCACCAATAGGCTGTACTGTTTGGCACTGATGAGGCTGCACTAATGGGCACTAGTGATGAGGCACTGATGGGCACTGATAAGCTGCACTTATGGGGCTGCACTGATGATCAGTGCCCTAACTATCAGTGTAAAGAATATACTGAGAGCCTTGCCGGTTATCGGCTCTCCTTTCTTTACACAGACACAGCACGTGACGAAAGGACCGCCGATAACTGGCAGGTCTGTTTACATGTGATCAGCTGAGATTGGACACATGGTAAAGGACTGCTGTGATTGGCCCTTTCCAAAGGACCCAGCGGTCACAGAGCACGTCCCAGGGGGTGCGCAGGGGACACGGTTCTGGGCAGGATGTCCATGAATGCCCTTCCAGAACTAGAAAGCCTGGCTGTACCCGTCTTTTGTCTATAGTGCGGTACATTTAGTAGTACATAAATTTCTTGTCTACGTCGATAATGTTACCAAAATTGGTTAAAATGTTTTCCTGAATCAGCTGTAGTCATACATTTATTATTGAATACCCCTAATAGCATTGGTTGTTTTGTGTCTCATAGCATTAAATGAGCCATACTGTCTATCTGTCACCAAAGCAACACATATCAAAGGATCTGCCAGAGGGTGCCCAGTAGGTACCGCCCATGTACCTGAACTTGAGTTTTGACTGTGAGATTTGGCAAATTTTTGGACCATGTATGGTTCTTCTATAGGGTGATAAAGAGAGCATCTCTGCTGATTGTTCCCTTTTGTATGCAGAAAAATGGAACAGTATATCATTTTATATGTACTAAACATGCTCTTAGGCACTTCAACCTGATTTAAACTTCAACTCTAGGAAACTTTATAATTATCCCTTGCAGTTGGGCATACGACTGCACATAAGTTAATTGCTTGTTTATTCCAAAGTTGAGTAAAAGTGGTTTTATTTATCTGATTCTCTGCTCCCCTGGCAAGGGGCACTCCCCCATGCTTCAGTGGTGGACAGTCTATTGGTGTCATCATACCCAATACAGGGCTCTGGACCATGCATGGGTCTTGAAGACACCAGGACCTTAGACTGCTAGTGTAAGGAAAAATAATCTCTAGCAGTGTGGAAGATCGGGTAAGTCCACTTTAACAAGTCCCCTGGACCTAAACAAGCAATTAACCCTTGTAGTGTAGGCACAGCCCCACTGTAAGGGATAACTTTCAAGTTTCCTGGAGTTGGTCTTTAAATCAGGTTTTCAGATGGCATCTGACCTCAGGACAAATGCAGGAGGATTCAGGATAAGAAATCTGCAGATGTTGTTTTCTCTCTTTCTATGCCTAGCCTTATTTGTTTTGACCATGTAGTGCTGGGAGCAGGACTGCACTGAGTCATCATGCCACCCTAAGCAAACCTGAATACTGATGCCCTTTTGTACCACCCCTTATACCATCAGATTATACTGCTTCTACAGGGTTCACTAGGAGTAAATGTGCTGGATGTTCTCTGCTCACAGCTATGTTTTACCTGTAGGGAGTATGAATATAAGAGAAAGGCAATTTGAGTTATAGTGACCTGTATGACTCCTCTCACCATCCCCTTCACATATTTCTCTATCTAATAAGACTGCTGACTTTAACCTCAAAAATCAAGAAAAGGAAAACAAAAAAATATTACATTTGAATGCTTAGTGCTGCCCATCTTTACCCCTCTGCCCAAGGTGCTGGCTCACCCTTATCTCTTTCCACGCAGTTTGGATGAGGTTATAGTGTAGCTGCTCGTGTAGTGAAGGAATTGAACGATAGGCCTTTGGTGTCATTTAAATACTTTGCGTGTAGGGCATTTTTAACATTTTTCATACATGTTAAAATCTTTATTTTTTATTGCTTTCACTCCAACATGTGCTGTGATACCTAACACGCATAGAATCCTGTGCATGCGTAGACATGTCGCAGGTCTCTGCCAGGTCCCAAACCTGCAGCATGTCTACCAGGGGCGGCCCATCCATTGGGGGTACAGGGGCGCCGCCCCCCCCCCTATCCATGCCTCCGGCCCCCTAATCTACATGCAGGGCGCCGGATGCATGGATTCCAATAGGGTTTTTTGTTTTTGAAGCATGTTATTAGAGCCAAAGGCTCTAATAGGCTTCAAAAAAAGGGCGGGCTCAGGGCGCAGGGAACTGCGCCCGGAGCCCACCCGGTTGTGGGACAAAAGGGAATGAATATTCACTATTGTCACATGGATTCTCCTCCTGGCCAATCAGGAAGCGAGTCCTGGGACCCGTTTCCCAATTGGCCGAAAGGAGAAGCCATGCCATTGGCCATGGGGGAGGAGGGAGGAGACGCAGGAGACTGAGGGAAGACGAAGAAGCCACCACCGCCGTTGCTGCCTGCCCTCCATCCACATGTCCAGGCAGGGTGAGTGAGCCGGTGACGGGGGGGGGGGGGGGGGGAGAGAGCTGGTGTGGTCCGTTTGCCCCCCCCCCCCCAGCCCATGGAGCACCAGCCGCCACTGATGTCTACACATACACGACATTGAAATCGCCTGATGTTTTGCCCCACTGCCTTCTGGTGTGTGTGACATTGATATCTCAGGATGCAGAGGGTGGGTAATCTACATTAGTGGTCCCCCCTCCCCCTGGATCACACTGCTGCCTTATACACACAGTGCTCTGGCTCTTTGCCCCCCCCCCCCTTCCAAATTCTGCATCACACTGCTGCCTTGCACAGACTCATCTTCGGATCTCACCTTCTTATCCAGCCATGTGCTCAAGCTCTGTGCTCCCTCCCACAGTCTGTGATCAGCGCTGCCATTGGAAGTGCTTTACTTCTTCACCTTCTCTCTGCACTACTCCCAGTGCCTCCCTCTGAGCTCACAGGAGCCTGAACTAAAGAGGAGGCATCGGTATCAATTCACACTGACAGTATTGACAGTATTACGCTGACAGCGCGCATTAAGAGCAACACTGGAAAAAACATTGGGCAGTATACATCCACCACAATGTTGATTTGTGGCAGAATCCCTGGGGACCACCAAAATTTTCCCGAGGACCATTAGTGGTCCATGGACCACTGGTTGGTGACCGCTGATCTACATAATCCTCAAGTAGGCGAGCAATTGGGACGTGGAGGGGATGCGCAGAGATATAAGTGGTATTTCCTATAAAAAGTCTACAAATGTGGACAAAGGGGGATGGAGGAAGCTGCGGGGAGAAAGTGCATTCCTTGGGTCATGGTCGACTATACCTCTTCTATTTGTGGCCTTCATTTATATGCTCTTTTGCTTACTAAATTGCCTGGTGATCCCGCCAGCAGCTGTATCTCCCTGGATCTTCATGACAAGGAGAAGCTCAGGTTACTTTCTGCTTTCTACTTATTTCACCATCCAGCTCTTTCCCTGTATGAGTTTACAGGACACCAGCCTGCCTGGGATCACCAGATATACTCAGATCAGGTCCTCTGGCCAAACTCTTAGATAAAATGTCAGTATAGTTTTTTTGTGTAGCTAACAACAATAATTCTTTGGATGAGTCATAGCCTTGTGATGTTAGCCTAGTGATGTAGCTCGTTATGTCTGCTACCAGCCATAGAAGTCTGCATCATTTGAAAGACTACATTTAATTAAACAACTTTGCATCTTGAGGGTTTCTTTGTCCCTAGTGGGAAGATTATTAGCTCAGATAATTAAACCATTTACAATCACTTGTTTGGAGGTTATTCTGCACAATGTATTGGAGCGGAGGTGATGCTTGAAAGGGCCCAGATTTAGCATCAGATATACTTGACAAAACTAATGGAACATGCAAATGCATATATACAATGCCTTGCGAAAGTATTCGGCCCCCTTGAACTTTTCGACCTTTTGCCACATTTCAGGCTTCAAACATAAAGATATAAAATTGTAATTTTTTTGTGAAGAATCAACAACAATTGGGACACAATCATGAAGTGGAACGAAATTTATTGGATATTTCAAACTTTTTTAACAAATAAAAAACTGAAAAATTGGGTATGCAAAATGATTCAGCCCCCTTAAGTTAATACTTTGTAGCGCCACCTTTTGCTGCTATTACAGCTGTAAGTCGCTTGGGGTATGTCTCTATCAGTTTTTCACATCGAGAGACTGAATTTTTTGCCCATTCCTGCTTGCAAAACAGCTCGAGCTCAGTGAGGTTGGATGGAACAGCAGTTTTCAGTTCTTTCCACAGATTCTCAATTGGATTCAGGTCTGGTCTTTGACTTGGCCATTCTAACACCTGGATATGTTTATTTGTGAACCATTCCATTGTAGATTTTGCTTTATGTTTTGGATCATTGTCTTGTTGGAAGACAAATCTCCGTCCCAGTCTCAGGTCTTTTGCAGACTCCATCAGGTTTTCTTCCAGAATGGTCCTGTATTTGGCTCCATCCATCTTCCCATCAATTTTAACCATCTTCCCTGTCCCTGCTGAAGAAAAGCAGGCCCAAACCATGATGCTGCCACCACCATGTTTGACAGTGGGGATGGTGTGTTCAGGGTGATGAGCTGTGTTGCTTTTACGCCAAACATAACGTTTTGCATTGTTGCCAAAAAGTTCGATTTTGGTTTCATCTGACCAGAGCACCTTCTTCCACATGTTCGGTGTGTCTCCCAGGTGGCTTGTGGCAAACTTTAAATTACACTTTTTATGGATATCTTTAAGAAATGGCTTTCTTCTTGCCACTCTTCCATAAAGGCCAGATTTGTGCAGTATACAACTGATTGTTGTCCTATGGACAGAGTCTCCCACCTCAGCTGTAGATCTCTGCAGTTCATCCAGAGTGATCATGGGCCTCTTGGCTGCATCTCTGATCAGTCTTCTCCTTGTATTAGCTGAAAGTTTAGAGGGACGGCCAGGTCTTCGTAGATTTGCAGTGGTCTGATACTCCTTCCATTTCAATATTATCGCTTGCACAGTGCTCCTTGGGATGTTTAAAGCTTGGCTAATCTTTTTGTATCCAAATCCGGCTTTAAACTTCTCCACAACAGTATCTCGGACCTGCCTGGTGTGTTCCTTGTTCTTCATGATGCTCTCTGCGCTTTAAACGGACCTCTGAGACTATCACAGTGCAGGTGCATTTATACGGAGACTTGATTACACACAGGTGGATTCTATTTATCATCATTATAGTCATTTAGGTCAACATTGGATCATTCAGAGATCCTCACTGAATTTCTGCAGAGAGTTTGCTGCACTGAAAGTAAAAGGGGTTAATAATTTTGCATGCCCAATTTTTCAGTTTTTTATTTGTTAACAAAGTTTGAAATATCCAATAAATTTCGTTCCACTTCATGATTGTGTTCCACTTGTTGTTGATTCTTCACAAAAAAATTACAGTTTTATATCTTTATGTTTGAAGCCTGAAATGTGGCAAAAGGTCGAAAAGTTCAAGGGGGCCGAATACTTTCGCCAGGCACTGTATCATCTAAATATACTCTAATTCAGTAGTCTCCAAACTGCAGCCCTTTGCTTCCCTTTATGCGGCTCTTGAGACACCGTTCTACCCACTAATACAAGGCAATATTCCTCCCACTGACACCAACAATGAGTTACCATTTCTCCTACATACAATGAGGAACTATTCCTCCTGCTGACATCAGTGATGGGACACTATTCCTGTTGCTGACACCAACGATGGGGCACTTTTCCTCCTATGGACACCAGTGATAGGGCACTATTCCTCCCACTGACACCAATGATGGGGCATTGATCCTCCCACCAACACAATGATGAGGCACTATTCCTCCTCCTACTGACCACTGGCACAATTAAATTTTTTTATTCCCACTGACCACCAAGTCTAAGACGTTGTTTATTCCCACCGACACTGCAGAATTTTCTACTCCCACTGGCCACAGTCCATCCCCTTTAAAGTGTGAGGGACAGTAAACTGGCCCTTTGTTTAGAAAGTTTGGAGACCCCTGCTCTAACTCTTTAGCTATTTGTACACTAAATATATTTTAAGTGGATGTTCACCTGAAAACTAAAGTTGCTGTTATTTTTTTCCTCCTTTTTTTTTTGGGGGGGGGGGCGAGTACCTTTTTGTTGACAGTACCTGCTCCCACTTTCTCAATCCTTGCCTTGGCCTGCCCTACCTGAGTGCAGCTTCCAGGGACAATGTCATACATTCTGAGATACTAGGACTGCATTAGGGAGCTGGCTGTGAGTCATCAGAAAGTCATCAGAAAGGTACTCCTTGTGGACCCCAGACCCCAAACCCCTCCTCGGCACTGAAAAGCATTCAAAACGCCAAGTTTGGCTGTTTTGAATGCTGTCAGTTTTTTTAATTCAGCGCCGAGTACCCGGACATCACTTACAAGTTTTTTTAAATGGAGACCCGGGTCTTCTCTTCGGTGACGGAGGCGGTGGAGGTAGGATGCCCGGGTCTCCCGGTGGGACGGGAGACCTGGGCGAGTCGGGGAAGGCGGCGGGAGGGGGGGATGTCGCCTCCCGCTCGTTGTGATAACAGCCGAGTGGCTTCTCAGCCGCATTGGTTGTCATTACAAGTCAGCCGACCGTCGGCTATGGACACCGGTACCGAGGTGATGCCTCTAGCTGCAGGCATCACCCTGGTACAAGCACTTTCCCTAAATATCAGCAATATCGTCAAATCCAGACACCGATACAAGTGCATATCGGAACCCAATTATGCTACCAAAATTAGTGTGTGCTGTAAATTGCCTCCAGCATTGCTCCTGTTTCTTCTTGCTTGAGGTTGCCATTTTGCTGAAGCCCAGAGCTCCTGAACAGCAGTAAATCTTTAGGCTGTCAGCAGATCGGCCTCTACATTTTCAGCACAGTATCGAAAAATAGAGAGCAACTGAGCATGGGCAGAGCAGGGTGGGACAGTATATTACTGGATTTTAAACAGCATAGGCACTTATTTTTATTGTTTTACATACAGTATCTCACAAAAGTGAGTACACCCCTCACAGTGCAAAGTCCCTAACATCCACCAGCTCCATGGTGTTGTCATGGAGGAGTGGAAGAGAACTCCAGTGGCAAACTGTGAAGCTCTGGTGAACTCCATGTCTAAGAGGGTTAAGGCAGTGCTGGAAAATAATGGTGGCCACACAAAATATTGACACTTTGGGCCCAATTTGGACATTTTAACTTAGGGGTGTACTCACTTTTGTTGCCAGTGTTTTATACATTAATGGCTGTGTGTTAAGTTATTTTGAGGGGACAGCAAATTTACACTCTTAGTGCCGGTTCACACTAGCACGACTTGTCAGGCGACTTGGTCAGCCTGGCAAGTCGTGCATGGTCGCTCCCACTGTGTGGTACAGGAGCCGTTCTAATAGGAGCGACACAAGTCGCTCCGACTTAGAAAAAGGGTCCCGTACTACTTGGGGGCGACCTGGAGGCGACTTGTATTGACTTCCATTATATGAAGTCCGTGCAAGTCGCGCCGACTTCACAGGTCGCCCCCTAAGTCCCCGTTCACATTAGGTCGCTCCGACTTAGGGGGCGACCTGTGAAGTCGCGTACAGCCCACTGTAGATATACTGGGGCAAAGCAGCCGCTCTGCACCAGATCATGTACTTAGTACGTGATCTGACACTTCCAGGTCTGGGGCACGTGTGCGCCGCTGCTGACCCGCTCCCACTGTGATTAGGCACAGCAGAAGCCCAGCGGCGGGTACCACAATCTTGATGTCTGCCAACACATGCCGATTACACAGTACACAGACAGAATGACAATCTGCCTGTCTTTACAGTCTTATGTAAGTAAGGCAGATTGTCCTTCTGTCAGCTAGGAAGGCTTTGATCCTGTGTTTCTGCTAAGCAGGAACACAGATCTCTGCCTTCCCCTAGTCAAATCACCTCCCCCACAGTGAGTAAGCACAACCTAGGCACACAGTTAACCCTTTGATTGTCCCTGATGTTAACCCCTTCCCAGTGTATTTAGTACAGTGACAGTGCTTATTTTTTAGCAATGATCACTGTATTAGTGTCACTGGTTCCCAAAAAGTGTCAATTAGTGTCCGATTTTGAGTAGGGAGGGGAGGATTGGATTATGTGGTTGGTTCCAGCCACATTCCTAGAATATACAAAAAAACAAGATTTCCCTCTCTATATGGGACTTTAAAGGCATAAAAAAATATCAAAATAGTATAAAAAAAAATATCAAAATAGAAAAAAAAAAAAAAAGTTTAATTGGTACATACATATTCGCCAGCACACCATGATTCTTGCAAAGCAGTCAGAAGAAACTTTTTATTGCAGAAAGGATCACATCAGAAACAGTGCAACGTTTCGGAGTCACACAGGACCCCTTCATTAGGTACATGCCTGACGAAGGGGTCCGGTGTGACTCCGAAACCTTGCACTGTTTCTGATGTGATCCTTTCTGCAATAAAAAGTTTCTTTGGACTGCTTTGCAAGATCCATGGTGTGCTGGCGAATATGTCTGTACCTGTGATAGATCCATTGTCCAGCTGGTGATCACTTCAGCACCCACAACAGATGTGCCCATTTCCAGGAAGGTGTGCGATGGGAATATGAACTTTACTAAAAGTTTAATTGTACATTATAAATTTAGAAAAGGTGGACATACATAGATTTATTCAAAATCGATACAACATAGTAAAATGAATGAGGTACATATTACCACACCATATCTTGTGACTAAAGCACCTAATACAAATGTATAAGTTGATAATGCGCATTGCATAACCAAATCCTACGCATTTTGGCGTATCTTCTCTCCTTCAGGGGCAGTTATGCATTTATTTGTCCGCCGCAATATTGAAGTCCCGCTATAAGTCGCTGACCACCGCCATTACGAGTAAGACTTTTCAAAAAATAAATATCCCATAGTTTGTGGATGCTATGACTTTTGCGCAAACCAATCAATATTATTGTTTTTTTTTTTTTTACCAAAAATATGTAGCAGAATACATATTGGCCTAAATTGATGAAGAATAACACCAAAAGAAAGCTCTATGTGTGGGGAAAAAAGGACAAACATCTTATTTGTGTACAGCGTCGCACGACCGTGTAATTGGCAGTTAAAGTAACGCAGTGCTGCATTGCAAAAAAAATGGTCTGGTCAGGAAGGGGGCAAATGTTCCGTAGGTCAAGTGGTTATGCCTTGACTAAAAAAAAAAAATGGAAGCTAACTGGCTTCTATGCAGAGCGACACTAGATTTTGCACTCTCCAGTTTTAGTAAATCAACCCCGTAGTGTTAGAATAAATGAAAGGGTTAATCTTGCAGGCGTCCTTTCTCATCACCATCATTGCCAAGCCAGCTGTTCACAACTCTCCAAAATCTCTTCTGTTCCCTGAGCTGCCTTTTATAGAAATGAGCTATGAATATAGAGAAGTCGTTCCTTGAGTGTAAATATTTGCACCTTTGGAATCAGCTATGGGGGGATTGGTACCCTTAGAGAAAACCTCAGCCTTTGACACAACCACCATGGAGCACTCCACTTGTCTCTAGTCATTCATTCTGTGTGACACAGAGTAAAACTGACTGATGAAATAGAAACTGAAATTTGCGTATGTGACACATTTTAACCTTCTCGTGTTTTATGATTCGATCGTTGTCTTTGGAGAGTTATTCTTGGAGATGAAGCTCAGAAACAATGCTAGCAATATCCCCATGGCTGCAGAAGCCTGTGAAGAAGTCTGTGCAGTCAACTGGAAATAGGAGATACGCCACCATTGTGGGCTGGTAAAGGAAGGACAAACTAAATCATATTCACTCCACTTCCCTCATACCTTTATTCAACAGCATAAGCAAAAGTAAGAGACTTTTTAATACTGCAACAATGTAAACCCTATTTTATAAAATAATTGAAAAACAGTACAATACCTCAATGCCAGAGCTGTACCCTCAATAGCCCTGGTTATTACAATACTCCTATAAAATATTAGATAATAAAGACCGGCAGTAGAACACTCTAATATGTCAATAAATCTAAAATGAATATGCAGAGGCTTTCATGCGTTCAACCATTGAATGCCATGTTGAGGAGGGACCTGGTTCAAACCATGTGCAAAATGATAAGTACTCCATTAGTGATGGGCCTAACATCCCCCTGTTTGGTTCACACCAGAACATCTCAAACAGGGGAAAAGTTCTAGCGAACATTCAAACTCTATTAAAGTCCATGGGACAAGAACATGAAAAATCAAAAGTCCTAATTTTAAAGGCTTAAAGTTATTGCCATAAAAAAATGTATGGGGACCTGAAGGACATGCATTAATACAAAACAATGTTTTTAAAAGGATCGTTTTTACAGGAGCAGAGTTTTTAATGATGCTTAAAGTGAAAAAAAAAAATAAAAATGAAAAATTTAAATTTAAAAATTTAAATATCGTGCCTGGGGTGTCCCCTTAATATGCCTGTAAAGTAGCACATCTGTATGATGTATGGAGCCTGCCAGTGTTGGGGGTAACTAGTTACAAAGTAACTAATTACAGTAACTAAATTACTTTTTTTGGTAACTAAGTAAAGTAACTAGTTACAATACTAATATTGGTAACTACACTACTTTACTAGACTATAGGAACGCGCTTTCCTGCGTTACCCAAGCCGTGTGATACAATCATTATTTTGAAGAATAGAGAGGGATGAAGTTTATGACTTTTTGTTGCACTTTATGTTTTATTCTGTTTTTTCAGGTTTTGTTCTCATGTTTCCCAAAGCCTGGGTTTATACAATAAACTCTATGCAGAAAGAGTGTCATGTATCTTCTTCTACACGATCAATTAAGAAAGAGGAAAGTAAAGTAATAAGTAGTGAAGTTACTTTTCAAATGCAGTAACTAGTAAAGTAATCTCATTACAATTTACAGAAGTAACTAGTAACTAGTAACTAGTTACATTTTTTGAGTAACTACCCCAACACTGAAGCCTGCCACAGCAATACTGACATTTCAAAAGAAAAAAATGTAATTGAAACTTGCCCGTGGCTCTAATGTATTGTTGGCTCCCAGCAATACAGTTAAAAAAATGAAAAAAAGGCAAAAGCTTTAAAAAAAAATGCGTAAGGTCCCCCCCAAAGTCCATACCACACCCTTATCCGAGCATGCAGCCTGGTAGGTCAGGAAAGGGGAAGGGACGAACGAGTGTCCCCCCCCTCCTGAACCATACTAGGCCACATGCCCTCAACATGGGGGGGTGGGTGCTTTGGGGCAGGGGGGGCTCTGCACCCCAAAGCACCTTGTCCCTATGTTGACAACCCTGGGTTGTGGGGGGTCTGCGGGGGGGGGGCTTATCGAAATCTGTTTATTTTTTTGTACACCTTCTTGGTGAATGGGTAGGGGTACGATGTACCTGATACCCATTTACATAGGGAACTTCCAGATTCTGATAAGCCCCCACATGTAGACCCCCACAACCACAACCCAGGGTTGTCGGGAAGAGGCCCTTGTCCCCATCAACATGAGGATAAGGTGCTTTGGGGGGTACTCCAAAGCATCCTTTCCAATTTTGAGGGCAAGCGGCCTGGTATGGTTCAGGAGGGGGGGGCGCTAGCTCGTCCCCCTTTCCTAGGCTGCCAGGCTGCATGCTCAGATAAGGGTCTGGTATGGATTTTGGTGGGAACCCCACGGCGTTATTTTTTAAATTTTGGCGTGGAGTTCCCTTTGAAATATATACCAGTTCCTGCTGGGTGCTGCTGTTAAAAATAAGAAATAAAAGTTGAAATTACATGCACCTGTGATACAGGTGCAAATAAATTGGGCCTTGGGTGTTGGTGGTGCCTGAACACTGTAACCCCTCACAGTTACTTTTGCTGGGCGCAGGAACGGGCCCTGCTGTAAAAAATTAGAAATAAAAATTTTAATTATATGCACCTGTGATACAGGTGCAGAAAAATTGGGCCTTGGGTGTTGGTGGTGCTGTAAACCAAAAACATTGTTGGAAGCTAGCATAATCAAGATTCAGAAATAGGATAGGCAGCATAGGCAGTCTTCAAGGGATCCCAGATCCCTAGAAAATTCAATCAGTTACATCAGCATCAGGGACTTGATAGCTGCTGTTGATCCAGGACTGATTCATTTTGATAAATGTCAGCCAGTCAACGGAGTCTGTGGACAGACGCACTCTTTTTTCCGTCACAAACCCTCCAGCAGAACTAAATGTCAGTTCGGAAAGCACACTGGCAGCAGGACAGGCCAGTAGCTCGACTGCATATTGAGCAAGTTCTGGCCAGTGGTCCGTCCCCAAATCTAATAATCCAGTGGATGCTCATTTGGAAAAGTCTCCAAGTCTGCTCTTGCCCCTAGATAATCCTGCACCATATGCTGCAGACGCTGCCTATGGTTGCTTAAACCTAACAGCCATGGGTTCTGAGGACTAAAGAATTGTTTAAAGGCATTGGTTAGCCGAATGCCTTCTCTACCGCTGCTCCTTTGACTGAACGAAGCCTCAGAAACATGTTGTCCATGAAATGGTAACCTCCCAGTCTCTGGAAAGGTGTTACACAAGTTTTTCTTCAAGGTGTCCTCAAGATGTTTCATCCTCTGCTCCCTCTGCGAAGGAAGGATGAGCTTTGCAACCTTACCCTTGTAACATGGATCAAGAAGGGTTGCCAACCAGTAATTATCCCTCTCCTTGATACCATGAATCCTCGTGTCCTTTCGCAGGCTTTGCACAATTAGCCTAAGTTTGAGGAGGCATGAGATTCTAAGTCCTCTGGGTCACTAAGGATGACATTGTCAGGAGCAACCTCTCCCCAGCCACGTACAACTCCTGGGGTTTCTGGGGAATGAAAAACATGCCTTGAAGACTGCTGTATATTATCCTCTACATCCATGCTGCCACAATCCTCTTCCTCCCCCTCTTCCTCCTGTGTGTTTTGTGGCCCGCAGGAATGGTATCTGCATAAAGGGGGCCTTGTGAGGAAAGGAAGTCCTATTTTTCCTCCCGCTGTTTTGCCTCAAATGCTCTGTCCATGATTCCACAAAGTTTGTGCTCCAGCAGGAAGACTAGAGGGATAGTGTCACTGATGCATGCATCGTCGCGGCTCACCATCATTGTGGCCTCCTCAAATGGTGACAGGAGAGTGCATGCATCCTTTATCAGCAGCCACTGGTGGGGCTAAAAGAAGCCAAGCCCCCCTGAGTCTGTCCTTGTGCCATACTCACACGGGTACTCATTGATGACCCTTTGATGCATGTGCAGCCACTTTAGCATTACCAATGTTGAGTTCCTCCTGGTGGGCATGTCACAAATGAGGCGGTTGGTGGCCAGGTTGAATTCCCGTTGAATGTCAGCCAGCCAAGCACTGGAATTGTGGGACCGCTGGAGAAGGCCACAGACTTTTCTGGCCTGCCTCAGAAGATCTTGTAAGCCCGGGTACCTGTTCAAGAAATGCTGCATCACCACATTCAGGACATGTGCCAAGCATGGAACATGTGTCAAGTGTCCCTGTCAGAGGACGGAGAGAAGGTTGGTGCCATTGTCACATACAACCATTTTTGGCTCAAGCTGTCCTGGCGTCAGCCACCTCTGAGCCTGCCCCTGTAGAGCTTACAGAATCCCTGCCCCGGTGTGGCTCCTGTCCCCTAGACAGACCAACTGAAGCACTGCATGACCTCTTTTAGCCTGACTGCTTGCGTAGCCCCTTGAATGCTTAGGGAGCACTGCTGGTTCAGAGGACAATTCAGCAGAATAGCAATAGAGGAAGAAGAAGAGGAGGGGATGGAGCAGACAGATGTGGCAGAATCACCACCAGCTTTTTGAAAGCATGGTGGTGGAACAAGCTCCAGTACTGAACCCTGTCCTGCATCTTTCCCAGCTGCCAGCAGAGTTACCCAGTGCGCCATGATTAATTTAACGCCCCTGACCATGCCTGCTGGACCATGAGTCAGCAGTAATGTGATCCTTTCTGCTGACTACATGATGGTACAGAGCTGGAATGGCCTTACGTGGAAATAAATTTCTTTTTGGAACCTGCCACTGGGGTACAGCACATCACAGCACAAATTCACGAAAGGGGGTAGAGTCTACCAGATAATAAGGCAGCAGTTGTAGTGCTAGCCATTTGGCCAAGCTAGCATTTAAACACTGAACATGTGGATGGCTGGGACAGTATTTTTTTTTTTATGGTTCAGCAACTGGGGTAGCAAAATTTGCCTGCTGGTCAAATCAACAGGTGGTCTACTGCAAGTAGATTGGGTGCAAGTATTTGTGTCACCCATTGCTTTACCATCATCCCTCTCAGTGCAGGTTTTTGAGAAGAATTGAGGTATAGTAGGTGTAGAGATCCCAGATGAGGAGTAAGATGAAGTCTGCATTTTATTATGATGTGGGTCTTTCAGGTGCTGTTGCCAACTGACTGATTGGCAGGTCGTCATATGTCTTGTCAAGCATGTGGTGCCCAAGCGGCTGGTGTTCTGGCCACGCTTGATCCGCTTCAGACAGAGATTGCAAACAGCAACGCTGCGGTTTACTGTACATGTGTTGAAAAAAGTCCACGCCAATGAACTTTTGGAAGTCAGCGGGGAGTTTGCAGTGCCCTGCACCTGTGGAGCTCTGTGGTGTGATGCAATAGGGTGGCTGCCCTTAAGCTTGCCCCTGGAGGACATTCTGCCTCGTTGGAGTTGTTTCGCCTCCTCCTTCTCACTTTCCTCCTCTATTCTCCCAGGCACCCAAGAACAGTCAATGACCTCATCATCCCCTCCCTCCTCGTCACTGAAGCAAACTTGGCAGTATGCTACAGCTTTTGGAACATGACTGCTAGTTTCTTGTTCATCATTGTCACCCTCTCTCTAGGATCACGATATTCCCTTCCTCAACCTGAGAACCAACATCGAAGCATTTAGATTGCTGCGCATCCTCCAGCATTATGTAACAGACAGTGCGATCGAATAATTCAGGTGACTCCTCTGTGCATGATGTTGAGGCTACGGAAGGAGTATCTGTGGACAAGGAGCCTGTGGAGTAGGCCGCTTTGGAAGTTGTGGTGGAAGGCAAACTAGTATGAGCCTGAGTGACAGAGGATGAGGAGGATGAGGACGGCTTAGTTATCCACCCAACCAACTCTTCTGCTTGTTGTGGATCAATAACACGGCCAGCACTGGAAAAAAGAACAAGCGTGCCGCCCCTGCAAATGATGCACCATGTCCGCGACCACCACTTTTCACTGTGGACGCAAAGGCTGCTTGCCCTCTTTTAGGGGCCTGTAAGCGTCTGCCTCTCCTTGTTGGGCTTTCGGACATGATGAGGATTTTTTTTTTGGGGGGGGGGGGGGTTATAACTCTTTACTATAGAATGTGGGATGGAAATATGATGCTTGGGTTCAATACTTTTCTGCTTGGTGCCCTATAACCCGTTTTACTATTGTTTTGGGGAGGATTTTTATTACTTTTTTTATAGAATGTGGGAAGGGAATATGGTACTTGGGTGCAATACTTTTGTACTTGGTGCACTATAAATCATTTTATTATAGTTTTTTTTTTTAAAAAGAGAAACTTAATAAAGTAAAAAAAAAAGTAAATTCTTGCTAATGCAGGAGGAATAGCACCTACGACACAAGAGGGACAGTAATTATGCCCTAAATAAAATTAGTGCTGCTGAGCCACAAAAACAAAACAAAACCCTGCGGATGCAGAAGGAATAGTACCTGCGATGCAGAAGGGGGGACAGTAATTATGCCCTAAATATTATTAGTGCTGCTGTGCCACTAAATTGTTTTTTTAAACAACCCCACTGCTGACGCAGAAGGAATAGCACCTGTGATGCAGAAGAGGAGACAGCAATTATGCCCTAAATATTATTAGTGCTGCCGTGCCACAAACAAAAAAAAACCCCACTGCTGACGCAGAAGGAATAGCACCTGTGATGCAGAAGGGGGGACAGAAATTATGCCCCAAATAAAATTAGTGCTGCTGCACCACAAAAAAAATCACTGCTGAAGAAGAAGTAATAGCACCTACGACACAGAAAGGGGAGTAGAAAGATTGCAGCAACAGAACCTGATGCTGCAAAAAAATAAAAATAAAAACTGAAAAGCAAAAAAAAAAAATATCAATGGAAAATGGGATCAGTGGGGTGACACAGACATGTTGTATACACCAACACTTCAGTGGCCCCACTACACTGTGTTACACAAGAATCACAGCACAGCACTACACTGACTGCACTACACTTTGTTACACAACAATCAGCACAGTACTACACTAAACTGACTGCAGTGCGCTGGGTTACACAAGATGAATCAGCACAGCACTGCACTACACTGACTGCACTACACTGTGTTACACAAGAATCAGCCCTACACTACATTGCACTGACTGCATTAAACATCAAAGCACAATCTACTAACTACCTGCCTAATCTCCACTCCAAACACACTACGCACGGCTGCTGTGTGAGCAGCCTTATATAGTGTGGGGCGTGGACTTAGCCCCTGAGCCATGATTGGCTAAAGGCACCCTGCCTTTGGCCAATCATGGCTCCGACAGGACATTGGGCTGTGATTGGCCGAAACATACAGGTCAGGTGCATGCTTTGGCCAAGCACTTAATACACTGCAATCGTGCAAGTAATGCTTTAAAATCATGTAACAATCATAATGATAAAGGTAGTAATGGAGGATATAATTATGTAAAGGAGAAGTGATATAGGTGGTAGTAAGGGTATTTGGTTGTATATAGTGCTCATAATTTTTGCATATGGGGGTTAATTTACTAAAACTGGAGAGTGCAAAATTTGGAGCAGCTCTGCAAAGAAACCAATATGCTTCCAGTTTTTTGTTTTTTTTTGTTAAAAGAGAAGTGTGGGATTCTTTTTTTTCCCCCAGTTATACTTACCTAACTGGATGCAGCATCGGATTAATGCTGCATCTGTCCCCTGGCGCCTCTGCATTGAGAACTGAGCGATTGAACACAGACGATTGCCCGGTTCTCACAGCTATCCGAGCAGAGAGCTGCTGACTGTCAGTCACCGCTCTCTGCTCTGCCCCTCCTCACTCATTGGAGCGCTGAGCTGTGGAGGGGCGGGGAGCAGCCAGCTTAGGCTCTCAGCGGTTCGCTTAGAGGCTGAGCCGGGTGTCAGTCCAGGCACCTGGTGGATCCCGACTCCGTGGTCGTGATGACGCGGTGTCTGGACAGACATCTGTAACGTCTGTGTGGACTTCAGCCTGCTCTCTGCTGAAAACGGGTCACAGGAGTGCAGAACGAACTGCATTCCTGTGATCCATAGGAGATGTACAGTTGAACAAGCTTTGGCTGTACATCTTCTTTAAAGCTTAATTGAACAAACTAAAATTAGAAGCTAAATCCCCACCATGCACAGCTGCACCAGATTTTGCACTCTGCAGTTTTAGTAAATCAGCCCCACAGTGTGGAGCCAGGTCCCTCCCCAAGAGGGAGTTTAATAGGTTGGGTGCAAATTTTTTATTATCTTATGATTGAGTACCAAAAGGATAAGGAATATTTCAAACAGCATTTTCTGAAAGTTTCCTCAACCTCCCCCCCTCCTCCTACTTTGCTGACCTACCCAACTTCGCCCCCCTCCTTATCTGTCCAGTCACACAGTTTTGACACTGAATCCACTTGCGTTCCACAGCAATGGTTACCTGTGGCCAACACGTGTTCTACTTTTCGTGCAGTAGAACTTCTGTTTCCACAGCAATGGTTACCTGTGGCCAACACGTGTTCTACTTTTCGTGCAGTAGAACTTCTGTTTTCATGTGGCTGGAGCTGGAGCAGAGCCCTCTCTGTAAAGAAGCTGGAGATTACATCTTTATGACTTGTCTCTATCTGCCTCCCATGCAGACTCCTGTGAGCAGAGCCCTCCCCCCTTCTATAACAGCAAAGAGAGAGAGGCAGAGCCCAGAATGGGACCTGCAGTACTAGCCTTAACCCTTCCCTAACTTGGGCAGACTAGCTAGTTTACTAACACGATACATTCCCTTTGTAGGCAGCTGCCTACATATGAGACTGGGAGACTGATCTCTACTGTGTATACATAAGAAGTGGGGCCAAAACCCATTATTTAGTGCTGCTAATCTCCTCTAGTCTTCAGAGATCCCCACACATACCAACAATCTGCTTCCACCACAGGATGTCTCCCATTACTAATAACTTATTTGCATCTATCTTTACTAGATCATGTGAGATATAGGAACCTCAAATAGGTTATAGTGGTGATTGAAAGTATGGGCACCCCAGATAAAAATTTGTATTAATGTGCATAAAGAAGCCAAGGAAAGATGGAAAAACCTCCAGGCATCAAATTACAGATTAGACATTCTTATAATATGTCAACAAAAGTTAGATTTTATTTCCATCATTGACACTTTCAAAATGACAGAAAACAAAAAAATGGCGTCTGCAAAAGTTTGGGCACCCTGCAGAATTTATAGCATGCACTGCCCCCCTTTGCAAGGCTGAGACCTGCCAGTGTCATGGATTGTTCTCAATCATCGTCTGGGAAGACCAGGTGATGTCAATCTCAAAGGTTTTAAATGCCCAGACTCATTTGACCTTGCCCCAACAATCAGCACAATGGGATCGTCTAAGCCGTTGTCTAGAAAACTGAAAATAGTGGACGCTCACAAAGCTGGAGAAGTCTATAAGAAGATAGCAAAGCGTTTTCAGATGTCAATATCCTCTGTTCGGAATGTAATTAAGAAATGGCAGTCATCAGGAACAGTGGAAGTTAAAGTAAGATCTGGAAGACCAAGAAAAATATCAGACAGAACAGCTCGCAGGATTGTGAGAAAAACAATTCAAAACCCACGTTTGACTGCACGATCCCTCCAGAAAGATCTGGCAGACACTGGAGTTGTGGTACACTATTCCACTATAAAGAGATACTTGTACAAATATGGTCTTCATGGAAGTGTCATCATAAGAAAACCTCTTCTACATCCTCACCACAAAAATCAGCGTTTGAACTTTGCAAATGAACATATAGACAAGCCTGATGCATTTTGGAAACAAGTTCTGTGGACCGATGAGGTTAAAATTTGAACTTTTTGGCCAGAATGAGCAAAGGTACGTTTGGAGAAGAAGGGGCACAGAATTTAATGAAAAGAACCTCTGTCCAACTGTTAAGCATGGGGGTGGATCAATCATGCTTTGGGGTTGTATTGCAGCCAGTGGCACAGGGAACATCTCACGAGTAGAAGGAAACATGGATTCAATAAAATTTCAGCAAATTTTGGATGGTAACTTGATGCCATCTGTGAAAAAGCTGAAGTTAAAGAGAGGATGGCTTCTACAAATGGATAATGATCCTAAACACACCTCGAAATCCACGGTGGATTACATCAAGAGGCGTAAACTGAAGGTTTTGCCATGGCCTTCACAATCTCCTGACCTCAACATAATTGAAAATCTATGGATAGACCTTAAAAGAGTAGTGCGTGACAGACAGCCCAGAAATCTCAAAGAACTGGAAGACTTTTGTAAAGAAGAATGGGCAAAGATACCTCAAACAAAAATTGAGAAGACTCTTGGCTGGCTACAAAAAGCGTTTACAAGCTGTGATACTTGCCAAAGGGGCAGTACAAGATATTAAATAAAATCTAACTTTTGTTGACATATTATAAGAATGTCTAATCTGTAATTTGATGCCTTTTGGAGATTTTTCCATATTTCCTTGGCTTCTTTATGCACATTAATACAAATTTTTACCTGGGGTGCCCAAACTTTCGATCCCCACTGTATATCTAACAGGAGATTTCCTAGGCGGTCCAGGCTATGTTATTCTCACCTAGGTGAGAACGGTGAAAGAGTAGGGATGGCGACAACAGAAAAGGTATTTAGCAGTATTGCACCAATACTGATACTGCTATGGGTATCGGTGCCAATACTAAGCATTTGCACGAGTACTTGTACTCATGCAAATGCTCCGATACTAAAACAGATACCTTCAAGTCCACAGACTCTAACTGCCACCTTTAAAACAGGTTCACATATGTGCAGAGATGGTTTCAGTATGATTTTTAAAAAGACTCCAGTGAGATTTCGTTCTGGTGCAAATTTATAGTGTATTACACTGGAAATTGCACCTGAACCAGACTGAACATCATACCTGACTCTTTTTAAAATCGCACTGCATCCGGCCTACACATGTGTGAACCGGCTTGATGGAAAGCTGTGATCACATGTCATTGGATGCAGTTAAAAACGCAATATATAATATAAAAATAATTTAATAATAAAATTAACAGAACCACATCAAATTTATTTAGTATTAGATTAATATATAAGCTTATATACATGACACTAAAAAAGTATCGGTAATGGTATCGGCGAGTACTTGGGAAAAAGTATCAGTACTCATATCAGACCTGGTATTGGTGCATCTCTAGTATTTAACATAAAAAAAAAGAAATGCATGTCTGTCAAAGGAAGAGATAATAAGAAAAATTAGGGAATGTGCAAAATTAGGGTGAAGGTCCACTTGTCTAGAACATACGATAATAATATCGGAGGAATGATCTTTTTTTTTGCATGCTAGTATCGAAAATCAATAGGTTACTAAAGTTACGAAAATTCTCCTACGACAGAATACAACTTCGGAAGTGATATAATGTATTGTATTGCATTGTAATGTATTATTTCATTTCCGGGCATGCGTAGTCTTGGTCACATGATTTTTTTCGTACAAATACTATACTAATTACACGAAAATCGTTTGTTCTGTTATCGTACGAGAAAAATTTTCATGCTTGTCTCTTCGGATATTTTCGCATGAACTGTGGTGAGCAGATCTCGAAAGCTGTGTACTAACGATCAGATTATGGTATGATTGCTCCAAAAGTGGTATTTTTCCTTCAATTTGCTCATCGCATGTACTAGGAATTAACCTTGATGAAGGGAACTTCTGGCCCTGAAACACATTGACTGTTTTATGCAATATAACTAAAGAACCATTAAAGAATGTTGGATTTTTTACCCTATTAGCTAGGTGCAACTGATGTATTTTTATGCTTTTAGTTGCAGGCGGATGTGACCTTCAAATGTCTGGCCCTGTCAGTTCACACCATCTCCCTATCCTCCAAATTCTGCTGCAACAGATGCAGGCACTACAACCAGTGCTCTGCCAGCTCACATCACCAAACTCCTTCACCTGAACTTAGATGCTGGACAGGAGGACAACATCTGGAGTTACAGCTAACAAATCGCCATGGAGGCACCACTGCACCTGCAAATACCCCCCTCCACACCATGTCAGCACACCCTTCTTATCACTGTGTCAGCACCCTTCTCACCAAAATGGTAAAACCCCCACCACTGCACCTTCATGCCACCCCCTGCTTCCTGCCACCATAGCTGACTCACCCTCCCTTCCCCTGCTCAACACCTACATGCCAATCCCCACTATCACCATTGCACCTGACCCCTACCTTCTTACCACATCTCCCAAATTCCCACCACTCCACTCCCTACATCACCCATGTCTACCTCTGCGATCACTGCCACTGCACCAACCCATGCCTCAGCGCTTGCTTCTACTGTACCACTGCAGTAACAAACCCTTTCATATTCAGCCTGTTCAATGAACAAGCACTCTTTTGCTAGCACAGGTTAATGTTTTTTTTTTTTTTAAACAAACACATATTATATACATACTCTATTAAAGTTTATATATACATAAATATACATAAATATACTGTATTTACACCGATCGGCCATAACAACAATATGACCACTGACAGATAAAGGGAATATTTAGTTACAATGGCATCTGAAAATTGGTGGAATATATTAGGCAGTAAGTAAACATGTTGTCTATGAAGTTGATGTGGTGAAAGCAGAAAAAAATGGGCATCGCAGTTTGTTGTGTATGGGGCTGTGAAGCCCATGGTGACCTATGTCCACAGCCAAAAGCTTCTGCAATGGTCACATGAACATCAGAATGTGACTACAGAGCAATGGAAGAAGGTGGCTTGGTCTGAATAATTATGTTTTCTTTACAATCATGTGGATGGCCGGGGGCGAGTGCGTCCCTTACCTGGGGAAGAGAAATGCACCAGGATGCGGTATAAGAAGGAAAGTTGGCAGAGGCAGTGTGATGCTTTGGGCAATGTTCTGCTGGAATACCTTGGGTCCTACCATTCATGTGGATATTACTTTGGTGTCCAAGCCTCAATGGGTCAGGGCTGTGGGTGGTCATCATGTTATGGCTGATCGGTGTGTATATACAGTATATATAGTATATATATATATATATATATATATATATATATATATATATATATATAATTTTATAAATATCTGTCCCAAGTTTCACTTTAGATCTTAGCTCAGGAATGGAGGGCAATCTCATGTTAATGAAGGTCCAGAAGCACCACCGTCTGTCTTGGACAATTTATTATTTTTTTTTTTTACATTTCATCCAGCCTCAAGCAGTTTGGTCATGCCAAGTTTCCATGGTGACAAACGTTATCTAATCTTCTTTGAACCTGTAATAAAAATCCTGGAACTTATGTAACGGGACTTAATGCAGGCTTATTTTCAAGATGAAGTATGGTTTCCTTCCAGGTGACAGGAACATATCACAGATCTTAGATATATTGCAGAGAACAGAAGAGTATTGTAGCCATTGCTGGAAGCAGAAAGGTTGAAAATAACGTGATGCCATTGATTGTTAACCAAATATACTGAAAATGCATGTTTATAAATTGCATTATTCTTTATCATGAGTGTTATTATCTTGTGGGGTTTTTTTCTGTCTACTGAGTTAGACAATATTTGGTGTCATCATAGGTCACATTTTCTGCTGTAGAGGACAGGAGCGCAAAATTGTTTTGTGAATTTAGACATTTTCTTTCAGTTTTTATGCAACGGATCCATTTTAATACATAAAGCTTAAAGCGTAACTCTACTTTTGTTAACCACTTAAGCCCCGGAAGATTTTACCCCCTTCCTGACCAGGGCCTATTTTGCGATTCGGCACTGCGTGAATTTAACGGACAATTGCGCAGTCGTGCGACGCTGTACCCAAACGAATTTGACATACTTTTTTTCCTACAAACAGAGCTTTCTTTCGGTGGTATTTGATCACCTGTGCGATTTTTTGATCATGCGCTATAAACAAAAAAAAGAGCGTAAATTTTGCAAAAATAACAATATTTTTCACATTTTTTTATATGAAATTCCCCAAAAAAATGTAAAAATCAAAATTTTTTAACATTTTCGGCCAATTTTTTTTATGCTACATATGTTTGGTAAAAAAAATTGCAAAAAGCGTATTTTGATTGGTTTGCGCAGAAGTTATTGTGTTTACTAACAAAGGGAAAGATTTTTGTCATTTTTGTTGTTTTTTTTTTAACGTGTAATGGCGGCAATCTGCGATTTTTTTTGCGGTACTGCGAAATTGCGGCGGACAGATCGGACCCTTGACTGACATTTTTGACACTTTTGGGGTTACCAGTGACATTACTACAGTAATCAGTGCTATACATATGCACTGTTACTGTAAAATGACACTGGCAGTGAAGGGGTTAACTTTTTTTGAAAGGAAGGGGTTATGTGTGTCCCTAGGGGCGTGATTCTATCTGTGATTGGCTGTGGCTTGAGGTGTAGGAACAGTGATCAACGGTCCTACATAGTAGAACCGTATGATCACTATTCTTACACAGGGGAGAATGACAGGCGGCTTGTTTACATTAGCCGCCTGCCTTTCTCCTGCTCTAACGGACGATCGCGAGTGACCGGCGGACATCGGGTCCGCCGGGCACACGCGCGGGGATGTCCGTGACCACGTGGGAGCGGGAGCGCGCCTTCGGCGGCGCGCGCTCGCTCCCTAGATCCTCACAGGCTAGTGACGTAGCCCTACGTCGCTTTGCCTGTGAGGGGCTGACTGCCGACGTAAATAGTCGTGCGGCGGTCCGCAAGCGGTTAAGAAAAAAACATTCCCCTCTGGATGATCTTTGTACATTGCAAGGATTATAACAACCTTAGTTGCAGATTCCTACCTTTTGTTATTCTGAAAAAATCATTGTTTGTTCCTTTGTGCTGAGTGGGTCCAATGGGAGTGGTTTCACAATTAACAATCAGCTGTGCAGCTGCAGAGCACTAATGAGGAAATCTGCTGGGCCTGCATCCCTTTAGATATGTTCCTACTGGGAGTATCTCACCAAAATTGACTTTTTTGTTGCAGGGGATGCCAGAAATCTGACTTGTATCTTAGTGCAGTCTTATGGGAAAATTGGTGAGCCAATCACACAAGCAGGAAATTATGTTTCTGGGGTGTGGTCAGTATACATTCTGTGTATATATAGAATAGCTCCAGGTAGACATATTGTATTGCATTGTCAGAAAATTACAACAGCTGCAGACTGAAAAGGAAAGGTCATTTTAATAACATTCAATTACAATATGATTTGTGTTGCAATTATATACGATATATTGTATTTTCTATATTTGTTATTTTTTTCCACACGAAAGTGGAGTTACCTTTTCAAGTGTTTCTAAAGTCTATTTTTTTTTTAACCTTAATGCATTCTCTGCATTAAGCTAAGAAAAGTCTTACTATCTTTTCTAACACCCCCCCCCCCATCCCTGAACACTTACCTGATTCCTGTCACCACTCCAGCGCTGTCCCAGCACTGCTCCTCTCACTTCCTGGTCTCACAATAAAGACATTGAGAGCAGCCTATAGGCTCCAGCTGCTGTCAGTCAAACTCCTGTGAGGAGGGAGCGGGGGCGAGGCTTACCAGTGCTGTGTGTCTATGGATACACACAGCTCGTCTCGGGAATGCACATGCATCGGTGCCCCAATAACACACAGATTGCTAAGGAGGCAACAGGATGAAGAAGGAACAGACAGTGCTGGTGGGAGACCGCCAAAGGGAAGGTAAGGAACCACTTTGTGCAATATTATTGCATGGAGCAGGTAAGTATAACCTCTTTTTTTTATTTTAATGAGAATGGTACATGCATGGGTCCATTGATCCAAGCTGGACCATTTATCTATGCAGAAATAGCCATACCTGGAATTCAGTTTTAAAATAGTCATTAACCACTTGCCTACTGGGCACTTAAACCCCCCTACTGCCCAGGCCAATTTTCAGCTTTCAGCGCTGTTGTATTTTGAATGACAATTGCGTGGTCATGCAAGACTTTACCCAAATTACATTTTTATCATTTTTTTCAAACAAATAGAGCTTTCTTTTGGTGGTTTTTAATCACTACTGGGGTTTTTATTTTTTGCTAAACAAACAAAAAAGACCAACAATTTTGAAAAAAAAAAGTTTTTATAGTTGGTTATAAAATTTTGCAAACAGGTCATTTTTCTCCTTCATTGATGTGCGCTTATGAGGCAGCACTGATGGGCCATGATAGGCACTGATAGGCTGCACTGTTGGGCACCGATAGGCTGCACTGGGGGGCACTAATAGGCAACACTGATGGGCACTGATAAGGCGGCACCGATGGGCACTGATAAGGCAGCACTGATAGGTGGCATGGCACTGATGGGTGGCACTGATGGGCACTGATGGGTGACACTGAAGGGCACTAGTAGGTGGCACTGAAGGGCACTAATAGGCAGCACTCATGGGCACTAATGGGCACTTATAGGTGGCACTGATGGGCAGTGATAGGCACTGGTAGGTGACACTTATGATGGGGCACTGATTGGCACTGATAGGTGGCACTGGTGAGCACTGGTAGGCACTGGTGGACACTGGTGGTCACTGGTAGGTGGCACTAGTGGGCACTGGCAGATGGCACAGGTAGGCACTGGTAGGTGGTGCTGGTGGGCACTGGTAGGTGGCACTGGTGTGTGACACTGGTGGGAACATGTGGGCACTGGTAGGCGGCACTGGTGGGCACAATTTGCCCTCTCCTCTTCGGGACTGATGTCCCTCTGACAGCAGCCAGTGATCGTTTTTTTTTTTTTCTTATGAGGAGAAAAAAACAGCTGCTCGCCGGCTGCTGTTTACTTCACATGATCAGCTGTCATTGGCTGACAGCTGATCACGTGGTAAGAGGGCGGGATCACCCCCTTACTCCGATCTGTGATCAGGCGAGTCTCATGGACTCGCTGATCACAGAGTGAGCCGGGCGCACTCTGCAGGGAGCGCGCAGGCCGCTCGTGCACGGGAGACGGTCAACGTACGCCCTCTCGGCAAATTAGGTCTGCACTGTAGCCGTCTTTCAGCTATAGCGCGGGTGCCAGCAGGTTAAGATAGGTCGTGAGGATAAATTTCTGTTCACAGCAATGAAAAAGCCAATGGAGGAGTTTAGCCTTCACAGCTGACTGGCTATCTTTGAGCAGGAGGTACAATTGTCCTTTAAGGGTTAAATGGAAGTTTTTGTAATGTAAGGGTAAAGTCGAATAGCAAGGGTTAAATGTAAGGGTCTAGTTGTGTTTAGGATTGTTGTACTGCGGCAGGCCGCTGCTCCCAGGCAAAAGCCCATACATGTACAGCGCTCGCCTGGGAGGAGCTAGGGGGAGATCACGCCCCCGCTCGTCAGCGGGGAAGCTAGTGCGTGGCAGGCGGCTCCGATGGCACTCGCGATCTCCCGCTGACAGAAGGACGGATGGCTGATGTAAACACAGCCGTCCGTACTTCTCCCTGAAGTTATCACAGCTGTTATGTGAACCTGCTATATATAGGATCATATGTCTCTGTGATGACTTCACAAGCCACGCCCCCCCACAGTTAGAATCACATTTAACACCTTGATCACCAGTACTGGTAACCCCTTCCCTGTCAGTGTCATTTTTACAGTAACAGTGCATATTTTTAGCACTGATTACTGTAGTAATGTCACTGGTACCCCCAAAAGTGTCAAAAATGTCAGTTAGGGGTCCGATCTGTCCGTCGCAATGTCGCAAATCTTTTCTGTAGTTAGTAGATGTAATAACTTTTGCACAAACCAATCAAAATACGCTTAATGCAATTTTTTTTACCAAAAATATGTAGCAGAAAACAAATTGGCCTAAAATGTTAAAAAATTTTGATTTTTACATTTTTTTTGAGAATTTCATATAGCAGAATGTGAAAAATATTGTTTTTTTTTCAAAATTGTCGCTACCTTTTGGTTTATAAGGCAAAAAATAAAATTTGCACAGGTGATCAAATACCACCACAAGAAAGCTCTATTTGTGGGAAAATAAGGACGTCAATTTCGTTTGGGTACAGCATTGCACGACCACGAAATTGTCCGTTAAAGTCACGCAGTGCCGAATCGCAAAATTAGCCTGGTTATTGAGCAGCCAAATCCTCCGGTCTGAAAGTGGTTAAACCACTGTCTGGTCTTGGCCACCATGCTGCAGCTCAGTTTCAGGGTCTTGTCAATCTTCTTATAGCCTAGACCATCTTTATGTAGAGAAACAGTTCTTTTTCAGATCCTCAGAGAGCTCTTTGCCATGAGGTACCATGTTGAACTTCCAGTGACCAGTATGAGAGAGTGAGAGCGATAACGCCAAATTTAACATACCTGCTCCCCATTCACACCTGAGATCTTGTAACACTAAGGAGCCACATGACACCAGGGAGGGAAAATGGCTAATTGGGCCCAATTTGGACATTTTCACTTAGGGATGTACTCACTTTTGTTGCCAGCAGTTTAGACGTTAATTGCTGTATGTTGAGTTATTTTGAGGGGACAATAAATTTACACTGTTATACAAGCTGTACACTCACTACTTTACATTGTAGCAAAGTGTCATTTCTTCAGTGTTGTCACATGAAAAGATATAATAAAATATTTACAAAAATGTGAGGGGTGTACTCACCTTTGTGAGATACTATAAATATATATATATATATATATATATATATATATATATATATATATATATATCACACCACCATACAAGAATACAGACCAACAAACCCTCTAAATGGCACTAACAGCCCCCTTATTTATTCATAAAATGTGTAAGGTGCCATTCATAGTTTAACCCTTCTGGAACTCTAGTGCGCTAATGAAAAATCCAATAAACCTCACGTTTACAGAGACCTAAACCTGTCACCACTTGTATCATGCATTTATATATTCCTTTTACCATGTTTTTATTGAAGAATTTCAAATAAAATTCAAACATCCAAATAGAACATTTTCCATTTTCTGCCAGCATAGTGCTTATTACATTGGTGTCTGGCTCAACATAGTCAACATGAACAATACAGGAGAAACAGAGCAGAACAGTAAACACACAAAACATAGACGGTGCTGTAACACACTGGAGATGTCGGCGATGCCCCTGGAACACCTGAATACCCCCATTGGGAACTATCTGTGTCCGGATGGGGGCAAGACCAACCCTCCCCATCAGTTCTTAATGAGTTGTTCTTCATGCGAATGTTATTATCACCTGTCGCTATATTGTATTGCATATAAAAAATGAACTCCTGAGGCAGTAAACAAATGCCTAGGCGAGAAGCCTACATCTAGTTATCAAACGGTAAAGATGTTACAAACGGTTTGACCCTGGATATGCTGAATCGTTTGGCTTAAAGCGGTGTTTTCCGGCCTCAAATACCTTTTTTAACTAAAAATACCCCTATAATACTAATCGATCACCATTACATTACACTTACAAGGTGTACAGTATTGGATTTTAGTCAAAATCGTACTTTTAAAAACGCTGTCTGAGCGCGGCCATCTTGGATATGGGCATCTGAAGCCATAGTGTAATCTGCTGTGTCCTTCTTCCTGATTCCAGGGAGTGTTCTGGGAGTTCTTCCTGATTCCAGCATCCTGGGAGTGATGACAAACAGCTCCCAGGATGCAATGCAAAGGCGGAAGTGATGTCGGCGGCCGCGGCCACAGAGGGGGGAGTAGGAGGAAGTTCAATCAAAAATGCCCAAAAAATTAGGTAAGGGACCCCCGAAAAAAATTGAAAATGCCCAATTGTTGATCAGCATAGCGAGCACTCCAGGAATCACTAAAGTTGCAAAATAGGCCGGAAATCCGCTTTAAGCCCAAGAAATCTATCCAAGGCCCAAAAAAAGAAGACGAAAAGGGGTAAAAAAGACAGAATATAATGGACTTGACTTGAATTTTGACCCATGAACAATAATAGTCTCTACGTGTTTGCTGCTGGCTATAGTCAACCAAGACGGAACAGCAGAAAAGAAAGAAAGGGAAGTACAAAGAAAAGGGGAGTATTAAAGCGGAGTTCCACCCTGGGAAAGTTTTTTTTAATAAAAATACCCCCGGGACAGTCAGGGCTAGTACATTCCACAATGGATAGCCTCTGAACTGTCCTGGGTTGCACTTACCTTTTAGAAGAAATACTTACCTTGAAAATGTATTGTCCAGCACTGCCATCTCAGATGTGGGCAGCTTGAAGCCAACGCGATCCTCTTCTGTGTCCCCTTCCTTCTTCTTCGGTCCCACGATGCACTGCACCGGCCCTGCCGTCACTTCCGGTGCCGCAGCGTCATCCCTGCACAGCTTCTGGGCATGCCCAGAAGCTGTTTAGCAAGGTATGACAGCGCCTACACCGGAACTGACGTCGAGGCCGGTGCAGGTGCATTGATTCCTGGGAGCAATGACGTTCAGCTCCCAGGAATCATTGCAAGCCAGGAAGTGATGACGGGCCGTGGCCGTCGAGGGGAGGAAGAGGAAGTAAGGTGAGTATATTTTCTTCTAAACAAGGTAAGTAAGAAAAAAAAAAATTGCGATTATCCATTTGTATTTCAGGTGACCCGGAGCAAGAAGATGGAGGTAAGTATAATTTTAGGGTGGAACTCCGCTTTAAGAGATCTAAAGGTTAGAGTGTTGAGAGGGAGAAGAAAGGAAAAGGTTAGGAAAAGACTCCACCCCGGGGGGGGGGGGGGGTTTCAGGCCGCTCCTGCCCATCCAAGCAGAATCTTCGCTCATAAGTCCAGAAAGCGGGACGGAAGGCCCATTGTTGCATTTATATATTTCATGCAATGTATGTGTACATGAGGTTTGAGTAAGTGCTGACTTTAGCATGAAACGTGTTACCTTTTATGTTCCTGTCATACCTGTGATGTGATTTTTAATGCTTCAATAAAGATACCAAGGAGTGCAGCAATATTCCGGACTTGTGCATGTCACATAAAGACTTAAGACATAAAGACAGCAGGCTGCTGTTAGAAATCGCGGGGCCCCGTACAGACTATCTGGCAGGGCCCCCCAAGAAAATATTAAAGATATATTTAGCTAAAATTACAACAAAATCACTATTTGCAGACACAAATATAACATAACTCGCATAATTCCTGCTAAATCTAAAAAAAAAAAACCCTTTTTAAATAAAAAAGATGAGATGAGAAAAATATACAGGCTTGGAGCTCAGTGATCAGAGAGAGAGAAACAAAGTCACAATTTACAAATAAACTCCTGAGCAGAGATAACATTAGAGCCAGTGCTGGGTGGGGGCCGACACAAGGGAGGGGGATTAGTGAGGGACAACTGTCTTTTTCTCAGCAGATAAAAGCTGATAGCAGGGAGAGGGACAGATCAGATTCAGGTGCTGGAGGAAGATTTCTGTATTTGTTGTCCATCACTAATCCCCCTCTCTGTGTGGGCCCCCCTGTGTGCTCGGGCCCCCTACAAGAGGGCTGGTGGTCCCCCCCTATCAGCGGCCCTGCTTCTAGGTATTATGGGCAGCAAGAACACTTTTACTTTTCTCTAGTTTTAATAAATAATCTTCATCATGAAGGATTTCTATTCACGAAGAGCTCTTATATTAGCCTTGGGCCTGTTGTGTCACCATTACCTTACATTTTTTATTCACATAAATAAAACCTCCTCCTGATGGCGTCACAAGAGGTTATGATGTCACCTTTAGGTTGGAATGCTTTGTACCTCAGGCTGTGTTACAAGTAACTCCACATTTTCTTCTAAAGCTTCGAGACATTTGGTTGCTAGAGAAAGCAAGGCTTGCTACAGTTACTAAGGAGAGCTCAAGGCCTGGAAGACAATAACACAATGACTTTGAGCAATGGCTGAGTATTGATTGAAGGTCACAGCTACATTGTATATTCATGTGGTGTGCACAGAGAAATGCCACCGCTTAGGTATACAGAGCTACACCAGCAATATCCAACATTAAAGTGGATGTCTGCACAAAAGAAACATATGTCTGTAATACAATGCACATTTTCCTATAATTTATCCTACAATTACAGAAAAATGGCTGCTGATTTGTCAAAAATGCGCTTAGCCCTTAAGTACTGTTGTGGGCAGCCAAGAAACAGCATTTTTGTTGGTGTCAGCCCTGCCCAATTGGTCTTTGCTAAACTGCTCCAAGCCTCACACTCTCCTTATCCCTACAATATAGAAGTAAGATAAGAAGTAAGAGGGCAAATTAGACTCCTTGATATAATACAGGAAGTGTGCACAGGACTGCTATGAATTTCTGACATGACCAACAGGCGTGTTTTTGCATTTACAGATAAAACATTTTCAATTGTACTTTTAACAGACCCAGGGGCATGCTGCTAATGAGGCAAAGTGAGGTGACCGCCTCAGGCGGGGGGGGGGGGGGGGGAGCACTGAGGCAAGAAGTGTTTTTACCGGACACTCTATCCTTTACAGGGCAGAGTTACTGAGTTTGTTTGCTAGGACACTGGTGACTGGGCCACACAATGTCATTGGTTGTTATGGTGTAAGCGGCCGCCAATGATTGTGTAAGGTCCAGCTACCTGCACCCTAGCAATCAATGATGCCTTGTGGCCCAGTTGCCTGCATCCTAGCAGCCAAAGATTCATTGCTGCACAAGGTTCATGGTTGCTAGAATGCTGGCAGCTGGGCCACAGTATCATTGATTGCTGTGCCAGCGTCCTAGCAATCAAGTGTTTCTACTTAGAGACCAAAAAAGGGTGGCATCCTGAGTGTCCATGGCACACAGTATAGCAGAGTTCATACCAGCCTTTGAATGCTTTTCTGGGGTGGGTTGCATCTCTTCTGGACACTGTAAAGTAAATTTGTAAATTCAGTATATTAACGTATTCTATTTTGTATGTATTGCACACTACACTCACTGTGCACACAGCACTAATCATTTTTTAATTACATGCTTGCACTTTTTTGAGTCCTTATTAGAATTAGCCTGCCTATGTTACGCCCCTTATTACCATTAAAAGTACAATTGTAATATTAATGTGATACGTACAACATAATCATGTGTATAAAAACCTTCTATTTTGTCAAATAAAACAGAACCGTTATTTGGAAAGATGCTGAGTGTATCTTTTGTGTCTGTTCCCTATTGCAGTAGTTATTATTAATTTGGAACCACTAATCAATATGAGAATAGGAGTTACCTATCTCTAAAAATTTCCAGAACAACACCTTCCTGATTGCGCATAAAGACAGCCAGGCCGCATTTTGTCCCCTCTTAACAGATGCTGATATGGGGCTTTTCCACTGCATGGAACCGAAAGGTTCGGCTCGCTTTTGTGCTTTTCCACTGCATTGTACCGCATGGTATAGTGTAGGAACGGTTCGGTACGGTACGGTACGGCTGCGCTTTTCCACTGCATGGAACCGAACAGTACGGCTCTCTAAAACAGTACCACCTTGATTGTGGTTCCAAGAGGTACCATACCGGTACCATATCCCACAATCCTTTGCATGCAGTCACTACTAGCCACTGATTGGTCAGAGAATCGTTGTTATCCCACCCACTTACTTTAGTACTACTTTAGTGGAAAAGCAAACCGTACCGAACCGTTCCAACACCGTACCATGCGGTACCATGCGGTGGAAAACCAAACCAGGCCAAGCAGGGCCGAGTAGAGCTGAGCCGGTACTTGCAATGGAAAAGTGCCATTAGTCTGGCAGAAATCTGGTCTTTCACATTATTGAAAATGTGAGTGTACCCGGTTGGGTGGCTCTCCTACTGGGCTTAGTGAAAACTGTTGTTGCATTACTTCATAAAAAGTTTAATGATGTACCTGACTGTGTGAATTATTGCCCTCACACACGCTGCACCCAACCCACACACAGGTACAGTAAATGGCAACATACCAGTGCTGCAGTGTACCACAACGCTCATGCTGTACTTTGTGGTGTGCTACATTTCACAAATAACAGAGATTTTTTTTCATTCATTGTGGTGCATTGTCAGCCCATTCTAAATGCGTAGGTTGCATTATCACACACAACATTTGAAATATCACGTGTGCCGTAGCACAACGCAATGAAGCGGAAAAGTGTGAAGGAGCCCTAAATAAAATCTGTGAGGAAAACAGAAATAATAAACTAGTAGCTGACTTGAAAAGCTGACTCATACCTTTCACCTCCACCATTCAGGGCCTTCTAGAGCACCACTCTTCAATTCCTGATACCGGAGAATAGACTTGACCCCTGCCTGTAGCCCACGATGTAGTGGCCTATCAGCTGGCCCAGGATTTATCACATGGGGGTATTAGTGCATACTTATGAGTATATGATTGAAACCTTCAAAGTCAGCCGTTTCATAGCCATTTAGGGAAGACTATAGGTGATAATTTCAACAAAGTGGACCTCCCCACACTAAAAAACACATCTGCATTCAGCTACTTAGGCTACAGGTGTTACCTGTAATGCAATCCCAATTCCTGTTTTTTTAGGCACTGGTGTTGTAGCCAAGGCCTAACAGATGCCCCTGGGAATGCCATGTCTATAATGCCTTCCAGGTAGATCTCTTTCCTAAACTGCAAGATCTCATAAGAAAAAAAAAAGTTTTCTTTTAATTTTTTTAAATTGCATGTCGATATGTTGTGTGGTGCATGCATGAGATGAAACGCATGACATCACACGCTGTGATATTATACTCATTTGTTGAAAAAAAAGCCTTTCTCCTCGAGATTTCATGAAATCTCCTCAGATTCCAGGGGAAAACACCTTTTTTCCCCAGCAGATGAATCTAATGGTAGCCATATACTCTTGGATAAATAATTGTTTTCTTTTCTAATAGATCTTTTCCAATAGGAATAATGCATCAATATGCCACACACAGGGAAGTGGACTTTGCTTGATAGTTAGGATACGATCTTAAATGATTGATCGCATCTCTGTTTCCACTATGTGATCTCATAATCTGCTCAATCAAAATATGATCATGTTTAGGAACAAACTGTACATAAATGATTTCGTGCACCACCCCCCAAAAATTAAGCTGCAAGGCCGAAGTGTTTATATTTGTATATGTATATGTGTGCTAAGCGCACCAAATACAGTATATATACACTGTGACAGTGCGGAGCCTTGACACTATGCATAGGTGTGCGCAGCCTATTAAATTAGGATGTGCACCCCAAAGCTCAAACACACCTGTTTGTGTGTCTACATATATATGACCCCAGCACATTTATCTCCCTGCCGGCACATTGAAAGGCAAGTGCCTAAAGACTTCTCTTATGGCAGAGCCAGTAAGAGAGATTTTTCCCATCTTCCTGCCAGCACAAAAAGTGATCATTTTAATGTACACGGGGTGATTAGGGTGTGCCCAGGCACACCTGGCACACCCTGTGCACACGCCTATGCCACTATGTGAGCGTAGGCAGAGGGCACACAGGATTCTCAAGGTTACAGTTTGAGGGACTCTGAAGTGTTGGTTCTGAGTGGAGAAGATGGGCTTGTCCGTGTTCTTTGGGTTTGGTAATCCTGGATCAGAGGCCAGAGTTCGAAGGCTTTAAAGAGACTAGTTGAGACAAAGCCTTCAAACTTGTGGCCAGGTATTACAGGAGACAAGTGTGCTGCACTCAGGAAACAGGAGGTCATAGCAGAGGAGTCAGGTGGGCTCCTATTAAGAGTTCAGGGCATGGGCCTTTTGCAGAATGGGGCTGCAAGTAAGAGAACCAAGGAATCGGTGAGAGAGACGCAAAACCTGGGTTCCATAAGATGGAATATCTCAAAGCAGAAGCCTGTAGAGCCAATTTTTGTGTGTGTTGGAAAGCTAAAGGAGACTGCATAGTGACTATGAGAAGAAAAGAGGCACATTACCATGTGGACACAACGTGGGCAAGACAATACCATTTAATGTGTTTGGGGAGGGGGGTGCCTTGGCAGTGGATGTAGCCAGACGCATGGTCTGCAAGCTCCACCATACATGCGTGCAATTATCCTAAGGGCTCAGATCCGGTGTCTTCTCCTGCAACTTGGACTGCATGGGGAGACTGTCAGGATCTCGGGCTACGTGTCAATACCTCTGGTATGTCAACACCAGGCTGGCCTCGGGCCATGTGAAGGCTCCTCGGCAGGCTTAGGAAAAAGAGGTGGCTTCAATGTTTTTTGCAAAACCCGCAGCGAGAGACTCACCTACACCACCCAAACATCCGGAGGACCGTAGTGATAGTCAATCTGATGTAGATGACGCAGCACCTTTGGATGATCAGACCATTTAATGTGTCAATTTTGGAACAACTAGTTGAGTAATGATGGCAGATTAGAAAGTGGGAAAAGTGGGAGGTTCACTTTAATAAAGTATGCTCAGGCAGTAAGTAAAGGCTGGTCAACTAACTTATACTGTATTTTGTTTTTATTTTCCTTGCTTGTACCTTTTAAATGCCTTTTTACGACCAGTACACAATTAGTCAGACATCTCAAATGCTTCATGAATGTGATAAATATAAGAAGGTACAATACAAATATACATTGTTCAGAAAAATTAAAGGAACACTTTGAAAACACATCAGATCTCAATAGGAAAAAATATCATGCTGGATATCTGTACTGGTATGGACTGGGTAATTTGTTAGAAATGAATGGATGCCACATCCTTTGATGGAAATGAAAATGATCAACCTACAGAGGGCTGAATTCAAAGAGCGGCCACTCCAGATGACGTCTATGTGACGAAACGCGTAGGGAGGATATTCCAGCGTCAACGTCACTTCAGGTTAGGGGAGCTCAGATTGTGGAACGCGGAAGTGTTCCAGCGTTCCCCGCTGATAAGTGATCATCCAACTGTGAGTTATTCTGTACTCGTTTTTCTTTATCATAACATACTACACTATGGGGCATTCCTTGTCTGTTGTTTCAGCCTACTAGACCCGACGGACTTCCTGGAGGCGAAGTATAGCCCATCTAACTACGGACACCCAGGACGCCCAGGATCTACGCAAACAAACCTACTGGGACTAATACACTCAAGCCAGTACCCCTGTTGAAAGGGGAACTCGGAGGGGTGAGTGCAAAACCTAGTGGGGGGCCACGGGTATAGGCACTATAAGCACCCGCACCGAAACCGGTTAAACATCACCGGAAGCAATCGTATCTCACTATTTGATACATAGCACTGGGAGTGATCCCCCTATTATTTCATTTCATTCCCTTTTTGCTATTACTTTTAATTTCAACACCTTATGAGAATATTATTGGATTAGCACCTTAAACACTGTTACCACACCCCCAGGGAGGGGGCTTCACTGAATACACCGGTGGTAGATTTAAAACATATCTACACCACAGTGAGCACATTTATCAGCCAATAAAGTTTTCAAGTATCACACATTTGAGCACTATTATCTTATTCCGTTATTAGATGTATAGCTGCACTTGCACAAGCACTCAGCACTTTGTAAGGGTATTGGTACATGCCCAATAAGCACCTCACCTGGCACAGTGCACTTTCATAAATTGATTCTATTATTTATTTTTTTATCGTATGTTTTTTTATTGTATTATGATTGTTGATTGATGTTACCACCCCTGATTTTTTGGGATTATGTTGGATTAATAATTTAGTCCACATTTTTGCACATACTGCACAATTTGGCACCATACCCCTAATTCCCTTGAGCAGATAGCGCCATATACCAACACTGGTTCTTATTTTTGGCTTCTGGACCCATGGACTTCTAGGGGTAGGTTGGTGGCAGCTCACACCTGATGGTTACATTTAGACATACCATAGCGCTGGCCATACCTGATTTTTTT